>NW_027669471.1:0-23561 GCF_964194185.1 Rhinolophus hipposideros | reverse complement strand
ATGAAACACAGCCATTGTACATTTTGGACACATCTAGAATTTGGTCTTCATTATTGACTACAAGTACAATTGACAATGATTTGTATGATGGGACCAGAATGACAATGAAGGCATTTTCTAGTTTGGCTGTTCCCCCATTTGCAAAAGAGGATCCTTTCTTTGTCTCCTTGGTTTCTTCAAGTCCTCTTGCTTTTTTTCTTTCTTTTTTTTTTATTTTGTTTAAGTTACTTTTATTTATTTTTTAAAGATTTTTATTAAAAATATAGCTAACATATAATATTATATTAGTTTCAGGAGTTCACCGTAATTGTTCAATGTTTACATACCTAAAAAAGTTATCACTGTGATAAGTCCAGGAACAATCTGACACGATACTATGCTATCACAACATTATTGACTATATTCCTTACACTGTACATTACATCCCCATGACTTGTTTGTTTTATAGTTGGAAATTTGGACCACTTATTCCCCTTCACCTTGAGCTCCTTTTTTTAATTTATCAATTACAGTTGACATTCAGTATTATTTTATATTACTTTCAGGTGTGGTTAGACATTTATATAATTTAAGAAGTGATCCATCTAGCTAGTTTAGTATTTAGTATTCATCTAGCTATTACCATATTATTGACTATGTATGTTGCCTGTGCTTTACTTTACATCCCTTTGACTATTTTGTAACTTCTAATTTGTACTGTTTAATCCCTTTAATGTTTTCACCCTGCCACATCTATCACCCCAACAAATCTCATAACCATACATAGTTATTATTGACTATATCCCTCATACTAAATCCTACATCACTATAACTAATTTGTAACAACCGTTTTGTACTTCTTAATCCTTCCCCCTTCTTTCACCCCCCAAACCCCCTCCATCTGATAGCCATCAAAATTTTTTCTGTATCTGTTTTATTTTTTTTAGTTAAAAGACAGACAGACATTACATCTGTCTTTCTTTGTCTGATATACTCTTCTTAGAACAACACCTTCCTCCCATGCTGTTGCAGATGGCAAGAACCCATTCCCTTCCGTGGCCGAGCAATATTCCATTATATATATGTACCACCTCCTCTTTATCCATTCATCCATTGATGGACCACAGGCTGCCTCCACATCTTGGCCATCGTAAACAACACTGCGATGGACATATGGATGCACATGTCCCCTCAAAGTACTATTTTGGGTTTCTTTGAATAAATACCCTGAAGTGGGATTATTGGGTCATTCATTGTCTCTTGCTATAGCCTTTGTTTTAAGTCTATTTTGTCTGGAATAAGTATTGCTACCTCAGCTTTTTTTTCTTTTTTCAACTCCATTTTCATGAACTGTCTTTTTCCATCTCTTTACTTTCTGTCTGTGTGTGTCTCAATCTGAAGTGTTTATCTTGTAGGCAGCATAGGCAAGGTTTTTGTTTTCTTGTCCATTCACTTCTATGTTCTTTGATTGGAGCATTTAATCCATTTAAAGTCAAAATAATTGTTGATAGACATGTAGCTCTTGTCATTTATTGTTCATAATTTTTTATTTGTTTATTTTTATTTTTTTCAGTCTTAAAGAAGTCCCTGTAAGAGTTCTTGTAATACTGGTTTGGTGGCGATGGACTCCTTTAGCTTTTTTTTTTTTTTTTTTTGTCTGGGAAGCTCTTTATCTGTTCTTCAATTTTAAATGATGACTTTCTGGATAGAGTAATCTTGGTTGTCACATGGAATATTTTGTGCCAGTCTCTTCTGGTTTGTAAAGTTTCTGTTGAGAAATCAGCTGAAAATCTTATGAAAGCTTGCTTAAAAATGACTACTTGCCTTTCTCTTACTAATTTTAAAATTCTCTCTTTGTCTTTAACTATTGCTATTTTAATTATAACGTGTCTATGTGTGGGCCTATTTAGATTCATCCTGTTTGGGACTCTCTGTGCTTCTTGAACTTTTATGTCTATTTCCTTCACCAGGTTAGGAAAGTTTTCAGTAATGATTTCTTCAAACAGGTTCTCAATCCCTTTCTCTCTTCTCCTTCTGGTACCCCTAAGATGTGAATGTTGTTATGCTTGATTTTGTCCCAGAGGTCTCTTAAACTTTTCTTATTTATTTATTTTTTAAAATTCTTTTGTTTTCTTTTTTTCCTGTTACAATTAGGTGTTTTCTGCTACCTTGTCTTCCAAATTGCTGAATCATTCCTCTACTTCATCTAGTCTGCTGGTGATTCCGTCTAGTCCCTTCTCTATTTTAGTTACTATATTCTTCACTTTTGACTGGTTTTGTTTTTAAGGTTTCTGTGTCTTTTTTTATACTTGCAATCTCTTTGTTGAAGTTCTCACTAAGTTCCTTGAGCATCGATATAACCATTGTTTTGAACTCTGTCTCTGGTCGGTTGCTTGCCTCCACTTTGTTTAGTTTTTTCTGGAGATTTCTCCTGTTCTTTCATTTGGAATTGCATTTCTTTGTTTCCTCATTTTGGCTCCCTCCCTGTGCTTGTTTCTATGTATTAGGTAGATCTGCTATGTCTCCCTGTCTTAGCCAGGTGGCCTTATGTAGTATGTGCTCTGTGGGGGTCCAGTGGCAGGTCTCCCTTGTCACCTTCTCCGGGAGCTCCAGAAATGAACCTTGTAAGGGTTGTATGTTCTCCTATTATAGTTGAACCTTAATTGCTATTGGCACATCAATGGGTGAGATTGACCTTCAGGCTGTCTGTGTGGGGTTTGGCCATGGCCACAGCTTATGGGCATCTGTGCTGGGGCTTACCCCACTGGGTGGGATTCACCCCAGTGGTCTCTGTTGCCTGTTGTGACCACCGTTTGTGTGTGGCACTTGTGGGCTAATTTGACTGTGCTCTGCTTTGATCTAAAGCCAAACTCCAAGTAAGTTGGTTCTGGGGCCTCTTGGGAGGGGCTCTGGTTCAGGCCCAGGTAAGCCACTGCCTGTGATTGGCTGGGGGCTACCTGGTAGGAACTACAAAGTGATCCGTGGTTGTTTGCTGACTTTGCTAAATCTGGAGGCATGTGGGAGATGCCACCTTATGAATCCAGGACAACTGCCACCAGTACAGGTCCTGAGGTAGCTCCACAAAAAGCCAGGATACCCTGAGGCCTGCTGCCACCTGCCAGCTCGCTTAAAGTTCAGCCACGGATAAAGCCTGGTGTGGTATGTGAGTTGGGTGAGGCAGGGTCTCTGCAAGTCACTAGAGTGGGAAGAGTTGTAGTCACCAGGTTAATGTAGACTCTGGTTTGGTGCCAGTGATGAGCCTGGAGCTACTCAGCAAAAGTCCCAGAGCTCACCGAGGCCAGTCTCTGCCCACCTGGGGCTCGTGGAGTTTGATAGTTTTCCAACAAAGAGTGCTGCACCAGAGGAGCTGGCTGTTCCCAGAGAAAGTGCCTCTGGTGGTGTGAGAGTGGAGCGGGCCATGGTCACAGCTGAGTTAGAGGTCAGAGCCCTGGAGCTCACCAGGCCAATAAATTCAGATTTGGCTTGTGGGGGCGAGCTCAACACAGGAAAGATGGCAGCCACCTGCTAGCTGCACAGAAGGAGGACCCCTCACCAGGAAAACCCAGAGTGTCCTTCAGTCATCCACCTGAAGCCACACACCTCAGACTGCCCCCCCCGTATGTCTCCCAGACCCCCCAAGTCACTGTACCTCTGCCTGGGTTCAAAGTGAGTGTATGTGAGTGAGTCTGTGCCAGGGCCGTTTAAGAGGGTGTCTGAATTTCCTGCTGCCTTCCATAACACCTGAACAGTTGTAATCCCCACTGTTTTTCGCAGCCAAATATTGCAGTGGCTCCTCTTCCCATCACAAGCACTCCAGGCTGGAGAGCCTGGTGTGGGGGACTGAGGCCCCTCACTCCTCCAGGGAAAACCTCCCTGGCCAAGATATCACTCCTGATTCTTAAACACCACAGGGAGGTTTGGGGCCCTTTTTGAGTCTCCACGCCTCCTACCAGTCTTCACATAGCTTCTTTACATTCCTAGTTATAGGACTTCTCTAGGGCTAGGTGTCAGATGGTTCTCCAGTTTGATAGTTCTGTAATTTAGTTGTAATTTCAATGTGTTTACAGAAGGACACAAGCACCATGCTTATCTACTTCACCATCTTGGAACTCTCATTTGCTCCCTAATTCGGAAAATGTGCTTGTCACATCATTTTGGGGTACTTTCAAATTGTACAGTCTGAAGGAAAAGTGAGAATGGTTAAATAACAAGACAATCAAGCTATGGTGGGAGTTGGGTTTCCTAAGGTACTGAGGAGAATATTTCAGAGAGAAATGGGAGAGACATAGGGGTTTTCAGAAGGATTGTGTGACTTAGCTATTTTCATTACTTTGTTTAGAAAGGCAAGTGAAGCACTTCAGAAGCACATTTTGACTCTAGTATTGTGTTTCTTTGCAAATGGACCATTTGTGTTGCCATTTTATAAAGGCCACATTTTACATTTTCATTATGAGTCATGATGTAAATGCATTGCTCAAGCAGTTGTTTCAGATAAAGTGAAGCTGAGGACCAGAACTGCACTCCTGGGCAGATAACAGTATAATTAAACCTCAACTTGGCTTTTAAAATCTTGGCAGAAGAAAAAACACCATTTATTTCTCTTTAACTTTTGAATCCATTGCATCTCTCTAGACACTGAGAACCTTAATGATGCTCACCAAAATAACTGAGCAGAGTGTAATAGCGAGAAATGTAAGACAAAAGGTAAATATACACATTGTGGGTTTTTTTGTTTTTTTTTGTTTTGTTTTGTTTTGTTTGTATTTTATTTGACCATGGGAGGAGAGGGTTACAAATGATTTGTCTCTGGCAAAGCTAGAAGATAAAGCAACAAAGGGCCACTTAGAGAGCAGGAAAAAAATATGGGACAGGGGATCAGAACATTCTTGGATAGACTATTCTTGGATAGACTGACAGATTTGTGCAGTGCTCAAGCAAGTAGTCTGGCAATTAGAACATGGGGCTCCCAGTTAAAATGCTTTAGAGCCCTCTAGAAAGAAATGGCAGTTAAGTAGTATAGAAAGTTTGAGAAGTTATTTCTTATTGACAAATAACGTATACTTTGCCATCCTCCTCCACTCCATCTCCCTGTAATGACATTGCATCACTTCAGCTTTAATGAGAAGCCCCAAAATCAGGGATTGAGCAGGATGGTGTATGCACTACAGTGTCTGAGATTTCAAAGATTGCATGTTTCTCTGATAAATACTGTGAGACTTATTCATTATTGCTAAAGTTATAGAAGAAAATGATGAAAAGGCAAACAAAGTCCTGCAGGATTCATGGAAATCTGAGGATCCTATTATGTTTTTCCGCTGTATAAAATTTTTTTGGGAAAAGAATCATTTGCCTTTGTCTTTAAATACATATCTTCCATAAGAAAAGTGGTTATAGAGAGGAGAAACATGAAATATTTATAGAATAAATGAAAGCAGAAAATAAGTCATTGACCAGAAATTTTTTCCCACACTTGATCCACACTTAAACACCCATTTTCCTTATTTCTTAATCATTTTCCTGTTTTATCTTTTTTCATTGTTCCTTTGTCTTCACAAACTTTGTTCATTTACTACCTCTGTGTTTTGATTTCTCTTTCTCCACCCTCCCACACTATATATATGTGTGTGTATGTGTGTGTGTGTGTGTGTGTGTGTGTGTGTGTGTGTGTGTGTGTATGTATATATATATATATATATATATATATATATATATATATATAATATATATAACTAAAAAAAAATATGGAGTAGGGCATGGAAGATTCCCGAGAAAAAAAGAAAGGTCGGTAATGCCAGGTCAACAGCGGGGCTTCACATAACAGGGAGATAATTTTTTAACTAGATTGAATAAACCATGCATCTGACCAATATGGAAATCCTTGGGTTCTTAAAATTCAGCATCTCATGTGGGGATATTGATTTATAATGGAAAGCTTAGAAAATGGAAGCCTCATTTTCCTGGCCAAAAATATAGTAGAAAAAAATGTGAAATGAATATATATACAGACAGGAAAGGGACCATGGCATTTATCTGCAATCCACATTTCAGAAATGAACTTGGAAACAGAACATTTTGTATATTATACATCCATAAGTTGGAAAGTCTTTAAAATCTAAAAATGACTATGAAAATAATTTTAAACTCTTTTAGGGGCTGTATTTTCTTTATGAATATATTATTAGAAATGGGGTTCGTGTCGACAGGCTAGTCCGTGAGTTTATACCAAATAGAGGGGAACCAGAAGTACTAACCCCTATTGATAACACTATTTGTCATTGAAATCAATGAACTGGGATTTGTTCAGCAGCTTTGCCATTTATCAGTTTCTTGGCCTCAATTTCTTCCACTGCAAAACGGAGGTAATGATACAAAACTCATGGATTTGTTGTGGGAAAAAGCACCTAGTCCAGTGCCCAGGTACTGTATCTCATGGTAGCTGGTTTTATTCTTCCACATATTGCAGCTCAAAGGTGAAATTCTAATGTGTCCTTAAGCTTTTAGTTGCAGCTCCAAACCAAAATGTATTACCACGTTGGGTTAGAATAAGTACACACTTGCTGAAAAAGTAGAAGCACACTCCATGTACACATATATGTTAATTGGCAAGAATATTCATCAGGATAATGGTAGAAAAAGATAAGGAAGCAATGTAATACTTAGTCTCCGTGTTCAGGGAAAATTACAGCTGTAGGCTAGCACTTTGGAAGGTTGGCCAGTACCTCCTACCAGCACTAAACAATATGGGAGTCTCTGGTGTGATGACAGTCCTTTGGTACAATTTTTTTACACCATTTATGTCTTATCCAGGAATAAGGAGCTGACATTAAGGCAAAAGGAGACAATTAACAGACTGGCTTTTCTTAAATGTCATTATTGAAGAATTAGATGGTAGAATTAGCTGTCCAAGCTGTAAGAAAGGCAGTTTTCTGTTTATAAACAAAAGTCTGAAGTTTCATTGTCCCCTCATGCCTAAAGGATTCATTAATACATATTTTTTTCTTTTTAAAATTAGCAGCTATTACTATTCAGTAAATTATATAATGTGCATTTTCCTGTATTCCATTTTATATTCCTATAAGTTTCCAATATGTTTTATAATTTATTTCAGTTTTATATTTTATATTGATCTGAAATCAGGAAAGCCTCTGAATAAAATTGCTACCTGCTGAAATCTATTGCACTGATTCATAAATTGCTGCATAGACTTTCTAGTCAGTTTTCCCTGCAGTATATATGCAAATGGTCATTTTGTGTCTGTGTCATTGGTAAAATAAGAGCTATATGCTTATACTTACAGAACTCTCTCTTTATCTAACATTTCATTGTCTCATGTCCTAAGAGCAGCTTGCATTTTGAATGCTCATGATTACCTGCAATTTTTCATGACATTCAGAGTATCTCATTTTTGATAAATAATTATAACAATGTATTTTCAAGCAAAGGTAGCTTTTAGAATACCCGAAAGTGTAAAAAAAAAAAAAAAGAAGTCATTATGAAGCTTTATAACTATGTGGTCATCTTGGAAACAAAATAGGGGGTGGAAGTCAACTCAACTTCAACTTTTCAAATCACAAAAAGTAGCTCCCCTGTCATCCGAACAATATGTAATGGGTTCTTGTGTCTGATTACCCAAGGAAATCTAAAATGAGTTTTATGCAAATTTTTCTACCATGAAACACTTTTTAAGTCATTATACTAAAAAGAACTTTTACAAAGCACGAGCAAAATAAAATCAGCTGATAATTCAGAAATATCTAAAGAAAGTGTAATACCATTAAACTTTCTTCATGAATTACAAGAATTCTACTTGTACATTGCAATATCATTGCAGATGTGGAGATGGATCTTTTGCCTTGATTTTTCCTCCTCCATTGCCATTCCTCCACTTAGAAATGGTTTTTAAGGCTATTTTTGGCCTATTTCCTACTGCTACTGAGACATTTAAGTTATAGAGCTTGATTTTTATTTTAGTATCATGAGAAATGGTTTCAACTCGGGGAAGCCCAAACTTCAAATACCCACGGAAGTAAGATTAATGTAGTTTGAATTTTGCAGGAAAATAACTTCAAAGGTGACATTTTTGTTGGAGGTGCTGAAATATCTACAGTAATACTTTTAACAAGGGTTGGTCTAGAGCACTGCTTGGAGCAAAGAAATCTAACATATCCTATAACTGTCTAAAGGTAAGCCCAAGATGGATTTATGGGCCATACTTAGCACTGTCACCTTGAAGTGAAGCGCTTTGAAAGGCTGAATAAAGATGAACACTCAATCTCTTTCGAGGAAAGTCTTGCCATTTATTTTTTTATTAGTTTGAAGAGTGATACCATATGCAGTCATGGGTTGAACAGTGTCCAATAAGAATATGTACTTTACAAGGTAGCCTTGATTCACTTTTTTCCTCCACTGAGAAAGTGCTTGTGGTGAGAGGAGAAGCAACAAGAAAGATAAATGGGGCATATCTGGGCTCTTCAGGAAGCTTCAGAAGATGCCAACTGACAGCCTTCCTGCCTGTCCCTTCAACCTACTGGATTTTCTTTTCTTCTCTTTGTGTTTCCTAGCACTCTTCAAAAATTAAAGTACCCAGTGAATAAGCAGGTTGTGGTTTGATTTCCTGAGGTGAGAAATATTGTCTCATTACCCTTTAAAGGCACATTATACTGTGTTGGAGCCTAGTGAAAATGAGACAAGAATAACATGAAGCCTAAAAGATTCTGACAAGCCCTTAATGTTAAAGTGACATAATCTCTTGCAACTAGTAGTAAAATTAAGTCCTAAAGAGCTAATGCACAGTATAATGAATATAGAACAGAATATTGCATTATAATCATCGAAGTTACTAAGAGACTAGATCTCCATTATTCCAACCACAAAAAGGAAAGATCATTATGTGATGTGTTAGAGATACTATCACTACAATGACAATTATATTATGATATATAAGTGTACCAAATCTGTACACGTTCAAGTTATGCAATATTATATGTAAAATATATCTCAATTAAAAAGTGAAAAATGGTATAATTGCAGCTTAATTATAATGTGCTATGTGTATATCTTACATAATCGTCATTCTTTTGAGGGACAGGGTAGAAAATTTTTTTTTGAAAAAATTTTTATTCAACAAGAAGATTTTTGAATCTTGATTTACTATAATAACAATGATAATAATGTCTGTTAGCAAAGCCTGATATAAATATATAATATAATAAGTTATTACACAATTATCATATAATGGTTGGTACCATGGAAAAACCACAAATAAAGCCCCCAATCCTTCCCCAAACAACTTACGGTTCAGATAGGAAAGTTAATATTAATATATATTATATAATCTCAAATATCTAATGACAACATAATATAGCAAACAGGGCCAGTTTCATGGATAGGCCACCTGTGCAGTCTCACAGGGCCCTGAAGTGAGAACGGCTGCATTCTTGGTTTATTACACTGCTCTTCTTGCTGTCTTGAAATTCTAGGAATTTTTGAACTAAGTCCCCCCATCCCCGCCCATATTCATTTTGCACTGGGCCCTGCAATTATGTAGCCCGTGCTGATAGTAAAGCACAACAGATAACTGATGAAGTGTTGATTGACTAAGGATAGAAAGAGAGCTACAGTGAATTACAGTGAATGACTTCTCATGGAATTTGGAGCTTAAGCTGAGCTTTGAATAATGTGGATGATATAATGTAGATAGGTGGATGAAAAGGAGATGAGTATTCCTTTTTCTTTCTTTTTTAAAAAAATTATATGATATCCTGAAACTAATCTTTTTTTTTTTAATTAAAGTTTATTGGGGTGACAATTGTTAATGAAATTACATAGGTTTCAAGTGTAAGGGTGAGGGGGTGGTAGGTGAGGGTAAATGGGATCAAATATATGGTGACTCTGGTTGGTGAATACACAATGTGATATATAGATGATGTATTACAGGAGAAGAGTATTTCAGGTGGGAAGATTCTTGTAAGCAAGTTCAGAGACAGAGATGAGAAAAGAATTGGGAATCAGATTGCTTGGATTAAAGGTTTTGTACAGCAATTGTGAGTGATGAGGCTCAACAAAGGCGTAGAGATCTTGAACTACTAGGATGAGAAATATGTGCGTTAGACTACAGAATTCTGGAAGCACATGAATATTGCTTCAGACAGATTAACTCAGTGGCAGAATTAAAGCCTGAGCTTTAATAATGGTCAAGGAAATAGAAAGAAGTGGCAGACACTAAAGATGTATGTGAGAAAGATATATCATATGTGACACCACCTTGATCACTGGGGCAATGATGAAACTCCTGACATAAGTCACAGTGGGAGGATAGAGAGTAGCAGACTTAAGGACCAATGTCACTATATATAATTTGAGGGTGGAGTGGATTATTTAGCCAACACCTGAAAGTGGTCATGTGGCTTCTAGAACTATAACTATTAACTGACTTGGACACTATACAAGACATTTATGGATCACAGTCTATTGGACAAGTGCTTTAAATACAAAAGCATCTCTGTTGCGTGAAATGGAACCACAGAAAGTTAGAGACTAGCTCCCTGATGTCATAACAAAAAATCATAGTATTTGAATATTTTAAAAAGAGTTTTGGAGAAAAATCATTTGCATAGGCATATACATCAGACATGCACACTGACAAAAAAAATGCCGTCTAAATTCCTATTTTAATGTGACGGCAAGTTGATTCCCTGCCCTTTTCAGTTCTGAGGAGCCTTGGTTTCAGTCACCTCTTTCTGTGCATACATATGCCAAAATGTAATGTTTATTGTACAACAAAAGTAAACCACCAGTGCAAAGCAAATGTGAGGCAAAGCTCAATTTTTTTTTTCCCCCTCGTAAAGAAAGGATTTCAGGCTAGGTAAATTTATGCATCAGTGGCTTTCTTCCGTTTTCTCCTGATAATGTCTGATTGACACTGCTACATTACTTTTAAAGAAACCAAAATGAATCGTGCAGCCTCACACAGTTGGGCCTTCAACTGTCAGTGCTTTGTGACCACTGAGGCCTGACTGATGCCACCAGCCTCTGAAGGAGATGTTATCCATCACTTAGAAAATCCATAGTGCAGTGTATTAACTTGAATAATTAGACATGGTAAAGTAAAATTAGAAATAAAGATAGTTCTAAATGTGTTTTCTTGCTCTTTCCTTTGGTATGTTTACATACTTAAAGAGACTATCCTAAGGAAAATTGGTTACCCCTGCTTTTTCTCTATGTTGCTTCAGACCAAATATTGTGATTCTATATTGATTAGTCAAGCAGCTCTCAATTATTCCAGTTGTGATTTATCCAACACCCTTGATTCTTCATTGGTTTTACTCACTGTGCTCACTTGACTGACTTTCAAAGGACAGATAGAAATGGAGAGAGAAGGAATGCTTAAATCAGTCAACTTGACTATGTTTAAAAAAATATCCACTACTTCTCTGTTCAAAGGCATGCATAAGCAAAGAAAATTGAAACGACTAGCTAACATGAAGCCCTAAATCTATATAGATTCAAATTACCTATCTCTCTCTTCTTAATGACTGTGGAGAGCTGAAGAGTGGGTTATATCAATACTATATTGCATAGTTTTCTTCCAATGCTGTTATATTATAAATTAATAGGGTACGATGTGAATTTAAGAATTTGGTAACACATAAGAAGATGCCAAAATTTCAAAACTCTTCAAAGATAGACAAGATGAAATGTGAAGCCAGGTCCTATATGTAATGCATATAAATATAAATTTGGAGTAATTTCAGACGGTGCATACTTGAGCCAACTTTGATTGAAGGAAAATGTCACATTTAGTTGTTAGAGGGATACATAGCAAGAGAAAAGTGAGAAAAGCTGGGACAAGCAAGGAGAAAGTATCAAGCAAGAAGGAAAGAAATGTGTACGTTGGGACCCACAAATCTTGCCTAAAATTAGGGACTTTGTGACTCGTTAGAAAGAATCACTTTTTAGTGCTGGGTTCTTGAAATCCAGCCAAAGTGTTGATATCTAATCTGTACATCTCTGGGGAGGCATGTGAAATAGCAAAGAGCAAAGGCAGGGACAATGGATATTGTCTACTAAGACATGGCAAATATTAGCTTACCACAGTGATGATAATGAAAATGATGAACAGCTTTCAGTTTCAAGTGTAAATACCTAGACCCAGGTGAGGGATGAAAAGAGAGAGTAGTAGACTTTGCTGTTTTTATCTCTAGTTACTAGGAAGAACAACTGAAGTAAATATATTGCAGACAATGAAGAAAACCAGACTCAACTAAGTAGGAGTGAGGAGCTGAGATCAGAAAGCATTCTGAGAAACAGGAGATGGTTGAATGTGACAAATGCTGTGGAGAGGTTGAGGGAAGATGAGGTTTGAAAATTGGACTGGCCCTTGGGCTTAGTTGTAATGAGGTCGTCAGAGACCTCACTGAAGGTCAGTTTCTCCCCAGTGACTAGGACACAAACTGGACTAGATGAAGTTGAAAGAGGAATCTTTTGAGAAGAATTGGAGACAGTACACGAAAACATAGTTTAGGAACCAGTGTGTGACAAGGAAGTCAGATCAAGAATCGACTCATCAGATAATTTTATGGTGCTTGTGAAAATTTGACAAAACTTTTAGGTTATTCTAAAAAAAAAAAAAAAATCACTAGACTTGAAATAACTTCATTTCTTTTCAAGATATACCTGCTCTCCATGTATATGATTCCCACTGCATTTCTTTTATTTGTTTTTATATGTCTGTTTTTCATTAGGCTAAGAATGCATAAACACTACCTCTAGGAAATCTCAATGTAGCCCACATACATAGAGGCAGAAATAAATTAAAGAGAGAATAAGAAAGCAAAGAAAGTGAGAGAGTGTGAAAGAGAAAAGGAGAGGGCGACTAATGAGCGCACAACTGTGTGATAACACTCAGAGATGCGAATGATTACACACACACACGCAGACACACACAGAGGCACATGGACCTCAGCCACCCACACACTCACATCGGTAGGAAGAAAAGCAGAGAATCATAGGGCCAACAAGCTTGCTTTTCTATAAACTATGTTTATATTTGTGATCATTTCCTAACTAAACATCCTTACTTTTGGACATGAGAATTTTCTGGTTAGTCAGAAGAAACATGTTTAATATTGTTCACTGTATAATTTGTACTATATATTTGAAAGCACACATGTATAGTTACATTAAACTTTCAGCTTGACAGAGTTAATCATTTTTAAAAAGACTGCATTAAAAAAAAAATTGTCAGCAAGTGTTAAGTCCAAAATCCTACGTCTAAATCATTCCTCTGTGAAAACACTGTTACCATGTTTCCCGGAAAATAAGACCTAGCTGGACAGTCAGCTATAATGCGTCTTTTGGAGCAAAAATTAGTATAAGACTGGGTATTATTATATTATATTATATTATATTATATTATATTATATTATATTATATTATATTATATTATATGAAACCCAATCTTATAGTAAAATAAGATCAGGTCTTACATTAATTTTTGCTCCAAAAGACGCATTAGACCTGATTATCCAGCTAGGTCTTATTTTGGGGGAAACACGGTATACGTAAACTTGTTTTCCAACTGGGGTAAGACACCATTGTGGAAACTCCATACTGTATGAAGTCAGAGTTATATATATCAGAGGGCTGTTACGGTCGTGCTAGGACCAGGCATTGATATGTGTGAAATTATCAGCAACTGAACATTGGGAGAATGCATTTTTACATCAAAGGTGCCCTTTACTCCCCAACCAGAAAACCAAACTGCTGATTCAAATGAGCCGACCACTTAAAATTGAGGGATTCTTCATCTGAAAATTCATGTGCTGCCTTTAACTACCTGTTTCTAGGGATTTGCCCTTTGTTAGAAGAAATTGTTTTTAATATCCTAGGGAAATTTTAGTGTTAAAGGTTTACATTAAACACAAAGCAACTCTAAGATGTCTATGTTATTGGGAAACTATGTTTAATGCAAATCTACAAAAACGATACACATATGGCACTGTGGGTCAGTCCTGAATACTTTTTTGGGCTTTCTCTGTTGGATATGCAATCTCAGCTAAATGTTTTGAAGAGGAGGAATCAAATAAATTGCCCTATTTTGGGTCTTTCTCATCTGTATACAGTTGTGCAGCTCTACTAGACCTGAAAATTGCCCAGAGACAAACTTAAAAAAAAATAGAGTGCTTTTGAGGCAGAAAATTGCTTTTCTGCAGTATGGTCTAAAGGACAGGCAGTGACAGGAGGACAAGAAGTTGTCACCATGCAGTGATATTGTAAAGCATATCCTCCATAACAAAGAGGATAATTTGTTTTTATTTTCTTCCTTATTAGACCACAAAAGGACTCAGTGCAGGAACACTATGGCTTTGACTTATGTCTTGAAAGCAGATGCACAATTAGATTTTTGAAAGTCCATCTTGAACCCACGCGGGGTGCTTAGTTTCTACGGAAAACAAATACCTTAATAGATTAGATCATTCAGCATTTCCCAATTTCTTCCAGCCCTACATCTTTGGGTTTTGGAATAAAATGGATACTAATTGTAGATCATCTTGGTTTTTGTAAATATAAGTCAGTTCTTTAGTAACATTTCAACAAGGCTTTTGTAGTTTAATATTTTTTTTAAAAGTATTTTATTTTTTTGGATTGGCCCCTTGATATTTTTGGAAGATTTTTTTTATGTGGTGCAATTTCCATTTTTATGGTGGTGTGAAGGAAAATGGGAGAAAATATGTATTTTGTGTGTTAACGGATTTTAAACTCCTTTGGGCCTGTTATCATGTTAATGAGACAGTTGAGAGATATCAGGACTTTGTGTATTAATCTTAGCAGGCATTTACACACTAGAACTGCTCATTTAGAGTTTTAATGGCATTAGCTGTGAATTTGCACAAAATTAACAGGAAAAAGCCTTCACATTATGGATCCGTAATACCAAATGTTTATTAAAACCTATTTAAAGTATAATACATACACAGTGAAACTTATCTAAGAATAAAAATTTTCAGCTTTTTAAAAGCATATTTTACAGTTTTGAAATATTTTGTTCAATTTCTCACACAAAGGATTTTCTAAATAGCTTTATACCCGATCAAGGCATCCATTCCAATATTAATATTCTTTGATTTCAGTATTTTTCATGTATTTATTGATTTACTTACTCACTTACTTACTTACTTACTTACTTACTTACTTATTTGAGTTTCATAAAAAGGTCTCCTTCCTTTTAAGACATGTTTCTCCTGCCCCTCACGGATCCACAGATGTGCACAGTTCAGTCACACCAGTAGATTACTTAGTGTAAATGAAAATCAGCTGGAAGTTCTTTACTTTTCCACTTTTACTAAATTATTGAACTATAAATTCCTAGAGTGGAAGGGAGCTGAGATATCATCCAGGCCTGCACTCACATTGCCAGTGAAGAATCACTCCCCTATAAGTAAAAAGACTATCCAAAGTTAACTTTTCTTTTCTTTTTTTTATTTTTTAACTTTTGTTTTCTTACGCTAAATTATATTAGATGTGTCAAATACCAGTGGTCTCATTTTCTTTTTTCTTCCTTCTAAAATATCTATCATTTTTGCAGCACACATCTTTTCTGATAAATGTCTTTGTTCTTTCATTCAACAGATATTTCTTGAATACCTACAAGAGATAATATCAGTAGCTAGGCAATACAGATACCCTATAGACCCAGTCCACGCTCTCATAGTATTTACAGTTTAGAAGAGAATGAAATTAGAGTTAATGGTTTTTAGCCTGGTTCACCATATTCCTCACTATAGCAAG
Source organism: Rhinolophus hipposideros (assembly GCF_964194185.1). NCBI lineage: Eukaryota > Metazoa > Chordata > Mammalia > Chiroptera > Rhinolophidae > Rhinolophus > Rhinolophus hipposideros. Next base: position 7,793 of record NW_027669471.1, on the reverse strand, counting down.
TTTGCTGCTGAGATGATTCATCGTACTTACGTTTGCCAGTCACTCTCTGGGGACACTGCTGGCAAACTATCAGAGTCATCGTTTTTGACCCCTTCTTTGTCCACATTTTATTCCTACCAGTCTAAGACATATATCCTTAGATGGGTATACCTTTTTTAATGTCTTTTTTTTTTTAATTCAACTTTCCCTGGACTACACCTAGCCACTTTACTGGGAATCTAGACGTACTGAGCCTCACCAGTGCCTATTTCCTAGCCCATATCAGTAGGCACTAGATACATATTTGGTGAATAAACTAGTGGTCATATTTCCATTTGGACTCCTGAATGAGGGTGCCTTAGAAAGAACTGCTTATCAGCGGGGCATTTACTATAATTCTAAATGAGGAGTCTATTGTTTACAATGAATCCACATTTTGGATAATTGCAGTTTTTCCTATAGGGTTGAGAGTTTACACTACTTCCCCTGAAATGTTAGCGAGTGTCACCTACGAAAATGTTGCTTTCAGTTTCACGTGAAACCCAAATTAGGCTATCCTCTGAAAGCTACTCTGAAATTACTGTAAAGTGACATTCGGCAGCTGGGCCCAGTCTTCATCAGACACAAGTGCGCTGAGCTGGAACTGTCCCAAAGCTGCCACAGTCTCTCGCTGACACGTGGCACTGCCCCCAGCCTCCTGACCTTTCCCTTGCCTGCCCATTGTACTTCTTACCCTCTGACTCCTTTGGTGCAAAATGCTCCATTATTTTCAATTTGTGCTATGCCCATCTCCTGCCTCTGTCTATTAATCCATGCCAACCACAGAGACAAATGGAAGCAGATGATTGCACACTCAGCATCAACATCGTTGAATTTCTATCACAGATTCTCAGGACTTTGCCAAAAGTGTACTCAGAAGAGTCAAATAGTATAAACGGCTCTCAGTTTACAGATGGGCCATCTCACACCAGTGTTTCCAACAAACATTCATGTAATAATCAGAAAAATCACTGTCTCTCAGTGGTAAATGAACCAGTCACTTGTATAGAATATTTTAAAATGTTCATTCAAGAGTAAGTTATCTTTTTTAGAGGATGGACTATATAGGGTAAACTTCTGGAAATCTTTATTTTTTTTGACTCTGTATTTAGCCATAATTATAAATCTACCAACAGAAAATATACTTTTAAACTGATTGAGGTGTATCCTTAAATTTTAGTCACATAAAAGGAAAGAAAAAGTGATGTTTTATTTAAAATCTCACCATCTTACTCTTTGAATATCCTGTAATGTGATTTTGCATAAAGAATATTCACTAAGATAATAGTCACCTTTTCTGCCTGAACCAATAGCCAAATAGTCAACTTAATAGAAACCAACTTAGAGGAAAATCTGTGCCCCTTCATCTAGACAGTGGTCTCAAGTTGTTCTTCGAAAACTCCCAGAAACACCTCAGAAGAGGCAGGGCCTGAGGCTCACAGGTCCGCACCAACGCTTCATGCTAAACTTGGCTGTTTTTTGCTTTTGTTTTTTTTTAATCTGTTTTATGTGATCAGTGTCCTCATAATATTATGTTTGAAGAAAGAGTACTGTTGCTAAAATTAGTGTTTGAAATTTAGTTAAAACTTGTAAGACAGAAGATGACTTTGTCAAAAGACAATCTCACAGTAGCTTCAAAATCATCAGCAAAATTAAACAAACCTATTTAAATAGAAAGGACATACAAATTAATCTTTGCTGTTAGAGATATAATACCAAGACAACTAGTAAGCCTTTTAAATTTCATGTTTTAATATATAGTAATGTGTACAATGCATAGCAATTCTCTTTAAGCAAACTATTCATTTGAACAGATTGATTATCAAATAATTCTGAACAAATGAACTTAGTCATAGATTTAAAATCTTGTGTAATTTACTTATAGATAGATAAAAAGCCATAAAATATGAATATGATCATCTTTTATTAATGACTTAATACATTTATATATATAGTATATGTAGTATATACATATATACTATATACATATATTTCTTTAAAATGGTGCCTCAAATTACATTTCTTTAAAAATCAATATTTTTTTCTAGAAAATTCATCTTTATACGTCTTAGATTTTATGTCATTTGGACAATTTTATATTTAAAACCCATTCTTTGTAGTCACGTGCTGTCTCCATATCTGTTTCTTTATTAGATTACTATAGTATTGTCAGATTAATTTGACATATGTTAATATATATTAATATTTGGAATGTTTAAAAATTTTGGAGCAACTTTTCTTTGCACCTTTTCTGCCTGAACCAATAGCAAAATATTCATGTCATATGTTTCAAAATTATCATACTGTGATCTCCGTGATAATTATCTGAGGTATTTACTTGAGTGAATCTAGAAATGTGGTCAAGGCCTTAATTAGATCGGCCACAGATATTACTCCAATAGGAATTATACAAATTTCCCTATCTAAACTTGGTATCCAAAAAGATTTGAGCAGAGCAAGTAAAAACGATATTTCTCACCAGTCATTGACTGAATTTAGGTTGGCAAACAAGGGTTACGTTGCCCTCCTAGTGGCGACCAAGTAGAATTTTACACCTACTCTCTTTGGAGGCAGATCATTTTTCTTGGACTCCACTATTTGTGTCTGGTTTGGAGGATTTTCCACAACCTGCATAAATGCCAAATACTATGTAAATAGATATGCTATTCTTTATGTTTAATATTTTAAAATGTATTAAAATTTATTCCTTAAATATCTTTAATCCACTGGATAGAGATTTTTGTGAGAAGTATTCTATAAAGTCTATTCTGCAATTAAATTTTTAGCTTTACTATTTTTTTGCAAGCCCCCAGCTCTTCTCTTGTCCTCTTCGTACATGGCAGATGACTTGGTCTCCTACCTGAAATGTTAAGACTAGTCAGAATGAGGCCCTTTAACTTTCTTCTCAATTAATGCATCTCAATTAATAATGTTAAGACTAGTCAGAGTGAGACCCTTTAAATTTCTTCTCAATTAATTAAAATGTTATGTAGATTCATCCCCCTTTTTCTTTTATTTACTGTCCTATTATTTTCCTTTTTCCAGTCCCCCTACTCTTGGTCTCTCTCTGTTATGGTAAAATTATTCCTGTCTGTCCCACCTTTGTATGATCTTGAATACACTCTTTCTTGCTTACTTTGGGATCTTATTCTATCAGTTAGTTGCCTCTGTTATTCACCATTTCCCTCCAATGACACAAAACCACTACATTATTAAAAGCAATTCAGATCATTGGGTTCAACAGGAAATCATTCAAAGTTAAGTGTTTTATAATAGCAAATGTTGTTTGTTCATGTATATTTGGAGTTTTCTGAACACTGACACTGTTTCCTTCTAGTTTATGAAAACTAGATCCCTTCCAATCTTAGGAAAATTAATAGTATTCCACATGTGCACACTTCTTGATAATTTTGATTTAGATGATTTAATATTGTCTGCCCTAAAATAAATCTTTCATTACAAAATCATGAGACTAATTAAACGAATCTATTATTATTATTTTTTAATCAGTCTAAATCGTTTCAAGGACTAAAAGAATTCAAACAAAATTTTTGGTTAAAAAATAAAAAGGACCTGTCTCTTACGAATGGCAACGTGGCTAATCAGCATTTTCATTGAAAGCTTTCTATCAGAACTTTATTCTATGCTAGGTCTTAAATTTTAAATCAGACTGTGTTCCCTCATAGCTAACAAAGTACCTACATATATGTGCTACTGTCCCTCAAAGTTTAATGAAAACAAAACAAAGCAAAAGCAACATGCTTCCTCCAGGAATATCCACTTACTGATTGCAGTGCTCTCTAGCCTTCAAGCCTTTTACACCTTCAAGATCCAATATGGTAACTACTTGTGACCATGGGACTATTGAAACTTAAGTTTTAATTAAAATTAAATATAATTTAAAATTATTTCCTCAAATGTCCTAGCCACATTTTAGGTACTTGATAGCCATATGAGGCCCATGGCTACCATACACGAAAGTAGAGATTTATAGAACATTTACATCATTAAAGAAAATTGTACTAAACAGTTTTGCTTTAAAGCTGTCAGAACTTCAAGTTCCTCTTTCATGTGAAGTGATGATAAATATTGGCTCTGAAAGTTGCTAGGGACGTTATATGGAACCATACGCACGAGAACACATTAGCAACTACTACTGTATATGCAGGAAAGTTTTTATTCTTTCCTCAGCACGTTCTTAGAGTAGAGCTTTCCCCATGATTATGGCTATTCTTTCAGTTGAGAAGCAGTCCATGGAATAGAGATGAAGAAGATCATATAACAAAATAGTTTACCTTCTGAATTTTAAAATATTTTTATAGATGCTTTTGTGACAATCTGAATGATCTTTACCATTTTTACTTGCTTGTCTCCTCTACCTCAAGGTGGTAGAGGTTACCATATTTTTTTCTCTTCATAAAAGGTACCAGTAGCTGAAAGTTCTAGAATAAACCACAGGAACCATGGATCATGATTTTTCTGAAGTATCTATTATGATATTTTGATATTGCTTTTCATGAAAACAAAAATTAAGTACCCTGCGTTATACAGCTAATAAGGTTTTAATCTACAAGTGTTGCATCGGTGAGCACTAAACATTTACTCTGTAAGGCTAACTTATCAATTTTTGCTTCCATTCTCACTTTTAGGAACAATGAAAAGGGGAAGGGATGGTCAGTATTTATACTTCTTCCTCACCAACACAGAGAAATCTAATATAAAGAACCAAAGCCCAACCAGAAACATCACAACAAGAAACAAAACAAATTAACAAAAAGCATAACAGCCTTTTATTTACCTTTTAATCGAGTCAGTGAGTTGAAACTAGTAGGAAATATTTACGACTAAGTAAATGGATTCTAAACTACTAAGGCTTGACTTGAAAATTCTATTTTTACCATCATTGATTGGAATTTTTTACAAGAGTAAATATGAAAGAAAAAGGAAGAAAGGAAGGGAGGGAAGGAGGGAGGGAGGGAGGGAGGGAGGGAGGGAGGGAGGGAGGGAGGGAGGGAGGGAGGGAGGGAGGAACAAAGAAAGGAAGGGAGGAAGATGAGCAGGAAAGTAGCTCTAGTCATTTCTAGAAGCCCAAATGCTTGAAAAGGGTTCCAGCCAATTCTTGTCATGCAGGAATCAGTACAAAATTGTCAGAAGAATGAACTAGGTGATTCTTAAATCCCTTCATCTCTCATTTCTACAGCTCTCTGAGTTAAGCTCTCAGGATCAAGTACTCCCAAGGAAAGCCAGAAAATTCATACAGTCCTTGCCATTAAGGAGACCAGGAACCCTCACTGTCAAACACAGCCTAAAAGTTGCCTTATTGGTGCTAAATATCCCGTCTTTGGAAGCAGCTTCTCCAAATAGAAAACAAACATTGATTAAAGAACCTATTAGAATGTTTTGCCTTGATAATTGCAGAAGCTGTGGGAAAGAATACACGTTCTCCAAATCGAACTTTGCTAAATGAAGGTCAGTAGCTTTAAGCTTTTTATAGGAGACGCTCATCCCTGCAGTAAGTGAATATTTTAACCACAGGAACACCGAACATTCAATGAAATTTTCATAACTGCAATCCGGATAGTCAATAAACACTGTAACCTGAAGTAGCTCACTTTGAAGAAAACTTGACTGTCTAGCTAAAAACATTGTACCACATAATATTAATAAACCTAACTACTGAACTCTGAATATAATAGGAGAATTACCTCCAGAAAGCATTAGTATTCATTATACCCAAAACATTAGTTTGTATAGACAGCTGCAGACACAATGCATGTAGTACAATTATAGTGCATCAGAGAATTTCCACTGAATGTTATTTGAAATTTTCTGCACATCTTTTTTTTCTCTTTCAGATACTGTCTTTTAATGATTTCCTGGCTAAATAAAACAAAACAAAAAATGTATATACCAGGGGTTCAAAAAAAAAATGTACACACATGACTTGTATTCATCTTTTGTTATCGGTATACATTGTGTATTGCAATTTTAGTCCAGATTTTTTCCTTTCTTAAAATATGTATACATTTTTGACACCTCTGAGTGTGTATGTGTGTGTGTGTGTGTGTACAGATAAAATATAGATGAGAAAATATAATTATTCAACTCTTAATGAAATATAGTAATCTAGAGGATATGAGTTTATGCATATATTTTTTTTCTTTTATAGCCCAAATAGGAAATATTTCAGAGAAGTAATATTGCATTATAAAATAAATGTTAGTCATTGGGAGAGCCTATACTTGGCACTAAAATTTAATGTATCTTCTTCAATTCTTTGGCTTTGATTGGATTATTAGTTGCTTTTCTTTACTTAGTTATTTGTATTAATTTTGAAACATCATAAAAGGACTAAGAGTAGGGGGAAACATTATAACCAATCTTTTAGAACAGAATGTAGCTGTAGAAGTAAACATTTTGAATAATGTTCAAAAAACTAATAAATGTCAAACATTCATATTGCTCTTTAGAAACCAAATCCATGCTAGTTTGGAAGGCAACATGCAGAACTGATGACTCTCAAAAATTCTAAATAACTGATGAAACCACAAAGTAACCCCAGATAAGTAAAGGACTTTTTAAAAGGGAAATGAAATATAGCAGAGCATATTGAATGAAGATTGTAACCTAAGACAATTAATTTATCAGAAAAATCAAAGTTATACAGATTCCCTGCTCTGACCTCCTTAATGCTTAGTAATGAGGTGTTGTGATAGAGACCAGAATCTATTGAAGTATCTTGTGTTTTACTGCCTCTATGGTTCCAGGATCTAGAATTTTTGAAGTTCATAATAGGGCCTTTTCATCAGGCCAACAGCACTGAGCAGAAAATAAGTAACATTGAGAAATAAGACAAAATCAAGTTTATTCCCCTGGTTATTGGGAGGATGGTTATTAGCATTTTTATTTTTTAAATGAAGGATAAAGAAAAATGAGACAGAGCACATTTCTGTTAGACATATTTAATTGTGTTAAAATCAATTGAGCAGTTATTTTTATTGATTTCTCGTTTGTCTGTCATTGTACTTTCAACTACTTCTTACACAGAAGAAGGAAAACCACATCATAAACTGGATTTAAAAAATAAAACTCAAAACAATATATTATCCATCATCTTCATTTCCATAGTCAGCTTAAGCAAATTGATTGGCATTTGTTTTTCATGCTGATTATAAAACCAATAATGTCAATTATAAATGATTTGGAAAATACAGAACAGCAAAATTAAAAATTTCAAATAACTCCAAATCTACCACCAGAGATAATTGTAAACAATTTTTATCTCTGAGCTATATTTACTTTTAAGATAGCATCTCCTATGTGTTTAATTGATAAACAAGTACAAACAAATTTTAAACTCTTACTTGTATTTTCAAGTTTCTGTCTGTTTGAGGAGGCAAGGTTTGCACATAAGAAAGAAATAGAAGACATCAGTACATAGATGTAACCAGAGATGCTTCATCTTTTGATAAAAACACTAAGGATAGTGGGAATTTAAGAGAGAAGAGAAGACCTACATGAAGTAGTCAGGAGGCTTCATGAAGGAGGTAGGCTTGAAGCATGAGTTCAAGGAAGCCTTTTCCTATTGAAAGCAAATCTAGAGGTAGAATTAATAAAGTAAGTACAGTAGGAAATATCCAAACTGACTAAAACCAGGTTTTATGTCAGAAAAAAAGGTGAAAATCCAGTTGTGTAGTTAGAATGGGAACACATTGAGACTCTGGAATATACTGGGGTTGCCAAAAAAAAATGTATACACATGACTTGTATTCATA
>NW_027669472.1:67500-70000 GCF_964194185.1 Rhinolophus hipposideros | reverse complement strand
ACCCTAACCCTAACCCTAACCTAACCCTAACCCTAACACCAACCCTAACCCTAACCCTAACACTAACCCTAACCCTAACCCTAACCCTAACCCTAACCCTAACACTAACCCTAACCCTAACACTTAACCCTAACCCTAAACCTAACACTAACCCTAACCCTAACTCTTAACGCTAACCCTAACCCTAACCCTAACCCTAAACCTAACACCAACCCTAACCCTAACCCTAACCCTAACACCAACCCTAACCCTAACCCTAACCCTAACCGCTAACCCTAACCCTTACCCTAACCTAACCCTAACCCTAACACCAACCCTAACCCTAACCGTAACCCTAATTCTAACCGTAACCCTAATCATAACCCTAACCCTAACACCAACCCTAACCCTAACATTGACCCTAACACTAAACCTAACACCAACCCTAACCCTAACTCTAACCCTAACCCTAATCCTAACCCTAACACCAACCCTAACACTAACCGTAAACCTAAACCCTAACCCTAACCCTAACCCTAAACCTAACCCTAACACCAACCCTAACACTAACGCTAACACTAACCCTAACCTAACCCCTAACCCAAACCCTAACCCTAACCCTAACCCTAAACCTAACACCAACCCCAACCCTAACCCTAACCCTAACCCTAACACCAACCCTAACCCTAACCCTAACCCTAACCCCTAACCCTAACCCTAACCCTAACCCTAACCCTAACCTTAACCTAACCCTAAACCTAACCCTAACACCAACCCTAACCCTAACCCTAACCCTAACCCTAAACCTAACACCAACACAAACCCTAAACCTAACCCTAACCCTAATCCTAACACTAACCCTTACCCTAACCCTAACCCTAAACCTAACCCTAACCCTAACCCTAAACCTAACACCAACCGTAACCCTAACCCTAACCCTAATTCTAACCCTAACCCTAACCCTAACCCTAACCCTAACCCTAACACCAACCCTAACCCTAACCCTAACACTAACACTAACCTAACCCCTAACCCTAACCCTAAACCTAACCCTAAACCTAACACCAACCCTAACCCTAACCCTAACCCTAACCCCTAAACCTAACCCTAATCCTAACCCTAACCCTAACCCTAACCTAACCCTAAAACCAACCCTAACCCTAACCCTAACCCTAACCCTAATTCTAACCCTAACTCTAACCCTAACCCTAACCCTAACCTTAACACCAACCCTAACCCTAACCCTTACCTAACCCTAACCCTAACACTAACCCTAACCCTAATCCCTAACCCTAACCCTAACCCTAACCCTAACACCAACCTTAACACTAACCCTAACACTAACCCTAACCTAACCCCTAACCCTAACCCTAACCCTAACCCTAAACCTAACACCAACCCCAACCCTAACCCTAACCCTAACCCTAACACCAACCCTAAACCTAACCCTAACCCCTAACCCTAACCCTAACCCTAACCCTAACCTAACCCTAACCCTAACACCAACCCTAACCCTAACTCTAACCCTAATTCTAACCCTAACCCTAACCCTTACCCTAACCCTAACCCTAACACCAACCCTAACCCTAACCCTAACCCTAACCCTAACCCTAAACCTAACACCAACCCTAACCCTAACTCTAACCCTAAACCTAATCCTAACCCTAACACAAACCCTAACCCTAACCCTAACCCTAACACTAAACCTAAACCCTAACCCTAACCCTAACTTTAAACCTCACCCTAACCCTAACCCTAACAAGGTCAAGGTGTACTGGTCAGCAACGGGCTATTTCTAGGCCTCGGACTAGAGGGAGCCATGGGCGTTGCTCTAGGCCTGAGCTAGGGCTAGTGGGAGCGGTAGGCGAAGCGCTTGGGTAGGCATAGGGCAAGGGGTGGGTGTCGAGGTAAACCTCGGTGTAGGCCTAGGGCCAGGAGTGGGAGCTGTGGCTAGGGGTAGGGATGGGGTGGGCCTATGGGTAGGGGGAGCTGTAGGGCCAGGGGTAGAGGTAGGACCAGAAATAGTGTTAGGCGTAGGCCTAGGGCGAGCGGTAGTGCTCGGGGTAGGGTTAGGTGAAGGGCTAGTGGTTGGCAGAAGCCCACGGGCAGTGTTATGGTTAGGGCTCATGTTAGGCCTAGGACTAGTGGTAGTGGTACAGGTTGGTCGAGGGATAGTGGTAGGTGTCACAGGAGGGCTCCGGGTAGTTTTTGGACTCGGAACGGGTGTAGGGCTGGATTAGGGTTTTGTAAGTGTGGGTCCAGGATGATTTTGTAGAACTCGGGTTAGTGCTCTGGCTAACGGTAGGGCAAGTTGTACTGGTTAGCGTCGGGCACGTGGTAGGCCTTGGACTAGAGGAAGTACTGGGCGTTGGTATAGGGCCCAAGCTAGCATTTGTGGGAGCAGTAGGCGTAGCTGGTGTAGGCATAGGGCAAGGAGTGGGTGTCGGGGTAAACCTCGGAGTAAGCTTTGGGCCAGGAGTAAGAGTTGTGCCTAGGGGTAAGGATGGGGGTGGGCCTATGG
>NW_027669472.1:55000-57500 GCF_964194185.1 Rhinolophus hipposideros | reverse complement strand
GTGTACTGGTCAGCGACGGGCTAGTTCTAGGCCTCGGACTAGAGGGAGCCATGGGCTTGGTCTAGGCCTGAGCTAGGGCTAGTGTTAGCGGTAGGCGAAGCGCTGGTGTAGGCATAGGGCAAGGGGTGTGTGTCGAGGTAAACCTCGGTGTAGGCCTAGGGCCATGATTGGGAGCTGTGGCTAGGGGTAGGGATGGGGTGGGCCTATGGGTAGAGGGAGCTGTAGGGCCAGGGGTAGATGTAGGACCAGAGGTAGTGTTAGCCGTAGGCCTAGGGCGAGGGGTAGTGCTCTAGGTAGGCTTAGGTGAAGGGCTAGTGGTTGGCAGAGGCCATCGGGCAGTGTTATGGTTAGGGCTCATGTTAGGACTAGGACTAGTGGTAGTGGTAGGGGTTGGCCGGGGGCTAGGGGTAGGTGTCACAGGAGGGCTCCGGGTAGTTTTTGGACTCGGAACGGGTGTAGGGCTGGATTAGGGAGTTGTAAGTGTGGGTCCAGGATGATTTCGTAGAACACGGGTTAGTGCTCTGGCTAACGGTAGGGCAAGTTGTACTGGTCAGCGTTGGGCACGTGGTAGGCCTTGGACTAGAGGAAGCACTGGGCGTTGGTATAGGGCCCAAGCTAGCATTTGTGGGAGTAGTAGGCGTAGCATGGTGTAGGCATAGGGCCAGGAGTGGGTGTCGGGGTAAACCTCGGAGTAGGCTTTGGGCCAGAAGTAAGAGTTGTGCCTAGGGGTAAGGATGGGGGTGGGCCTATGGTTAGGGGGAGCTGAAGGGCCAGGGGTAGGAGTAGGACCAGAGGTAGTGCTAGGCGTAGGCCTAGGGTGAGGGGAAGTGCTCGGGGTAACCTAACCCTAACCCTAACCCTAACCCTAACCCTAACCCTAACCCTAACACCAACCCTAACCCTAACCCTAACACTAACCCTAACCTAACCCCTAACCCTAACCCTAACCCTAACCCTAACACCAACCCTAACCCTAACCCTAACCCTAACCCCTAACCCTAACCCTAATCCTAACCCTAACCCTAACCCTAACCTAACCCTAACCCTAACACCAACCCTAACCCTAACCCTAACACTAACCCTAACCCTAACCCTAACCCTAACCCTAACCCTAACACTAACCCTAACCCTAACACTTAACCCTAACCCTAAACCTAACACTAACCCTAACCCTAACTCTTAACGCTAACCCTAACCCTAACCCTAACCCTAAACCTAACACCAACCCTAACCCTAACCCTAACCCTAACACCAACCCTAACCCTAACCCTAACCCTAACCGCTAACCCTAACCCTTACCCTAACCTAACCCTAACCCTAACACCAACCCTAACCCTAACCGTAACCCTAATTCTAACCGTAACCCTAATCATAACCCTAACCCTAACACCAACCCTAACCCTAACATTGACCCTAACACTAAACCTAACACCAACCCTAACCCTAACTCTAACCCTAACCCTAATCCTAACCCTAACACCAACCCTAACACTAACCGTAAACCTAAACCCTAACCCTAACCCTAACCCTAAACCTAACCCTAACACCAACCCTAACACTAACGCTAACACTAACCCTAACCTAACCCCTAACCCAAACCCTAACCCTAACCCTAACCCTAAACCTAACACCAACCCCAACCCTAACCCTAACCCTAACCCTAACACCAACCCTAACCCTAACCCTAACCCTAACCCCTAACCCTAACCCTAACCCTAACCCTAACCCTAACCTTAACCTAACCCTAAACCTAACCCTAACACCAACCCTAACCCTAACCCTAACCCTAACCCTAAACCTAACACCAACACAAACCCTAAACCTAACCCTAACCCTAATCCTAACACTAACCCTTACCCTAACCCTAACCCTAAACCTAACCCTAACCCTAACCCTAAACCTAACACCAACCGTAACCCTAACCCTAACCCTAATTCTAACCCTAACCCTAACCCTAACCCTAACCCTAACCCTAACACCAACCCTAACCCTAACCCTAACACTAACACTAACCTAACCCCTAACCCTAACCCTAAACCTAACCCTAAACCTAACACCAACCCTAACCCTAACCCTAACCCTAACCCCTAAACCTAACCCTAATCCTAACCCTAACCCTAACCCTAACCTAACCCTAAAACCAACCCTAACCCTAACCCTAACCCTAACCCTAATTCTAACCCTAACTCTAACCCTAACCCTAACCCTAACCTTAACACCAACCCTAACCCTAACCCTTACCTAACCCTAACCCTAACACTAACCCTAACCCTAATCCCTAACCCTAACCCTAACCCTAACCCTAACACCAACCTTAACACTAACCCTAACACTAACCCTAACCTAACCCCTAACCCTAACCCTAACCCTAACCCTAAACCTAACACCAACCCCAACCCTAACCCTAACCCTAACCCTAACACCAACCCTAAACCTAACCCTAACCCCTAACCCTAACCCTAACCCTAACCCTAACCTAACCCTAACCCTAACACCAACC
>NW_027669472.1:40000-45000 GCF_964194185.1 Rhinolophus hipposideros | reverse complement strand
AACCTGAACCCTAACTTTAAACCTCACCCTAACCCTAACCCTAACAAGGTCAAGGTGTACTGGTCAGCAACGGGCTAGTTCTAGGCCTCGGACTAGAGGGAGCCATGGGCGTTGGTCTAGGCCTGAGCTAGGGCTAGTGGGAGCGGTAGGCGAAGCGCTTGGGTAGGCATAGGGCAAGGGGTGGGTGTCGAGGTAAACCTCGGTGTAGGCCTAGGGCCAGGAGTGGGAGCTGTGGCTAGGGGTAGGGATGGGGTGGGCCTATGGGTAGGGGGAGCTGTAGGGCCAGGGGTAGAGGTAGGACCAGAAATAGTGTTAGGCGTAGGCCTAGGGCGAGCGGTAGTGCTCGGGGTAGGGTTAGGTGAAGGGCTAGTGGTTGGCAGAGGCCCACGGGCAGTGTTATGGTTAGGGCTCATGTTAGGCCTAGGACTAGTGGTAGTGGTACAGGTTGGCCGAGGGCTAGTGGTAGGTGTCACAGGAGGGCTCCGGGTAGTTTTTGGACTCGGAACGGGTGTAGGGCTGGATTAGGGTGTTGTAAGTGTGGGTCCAGGATGATTTCGTAGAACTCGGGTTAGTGCTCTGGCTAACGGTAGGGCAAGTTGTACTGGTTAGCGACGGGCACGTGGTAGGCCTTGGACTAGAGGAAGCACTGGGCGTTGGTATAGGGCCCACGCTAGCATTTGTGGGAGCAGTAGGCGTAGCACTGGTGTAGGCATAGGGCAAGGAGTGGGTGTCGGGGTAAACCTCGGAGTAGGCTTTGGGCCAGGAGTAAGAGTTGTGCCTAGGGGTAAGGATGGGGGTGGGCCTATGGTTAGGGGGAGCTGTAGGGCCAGGGGTAGGAGTAGGACCAGAGGTAGTGCTAGGCGTAGGCCTAGGGTGAGGGGTAGTGCTCGGGGTAACCTAACCCTAACCCTAACCCTAACCCTAAACCTAACACCAACCCTAACCCTAACCCTAACCCTAACCCTAATTCTAACCCTAAACCTAACCCTAACCCTAACCCTAACCCTAACACCAACCCTAACACTAACCCTAACCCTAACCTAACCTCTAACCCTAACCCTAACCCTAACCCTAACCCTCACCCTAACCCTAACCCTAACACCAACCCTAACACTAACCCTAACACCAACTCTAACACTAACCCTAACACTAACCCTAACCTAAACCCTAACCCTAAACCTAACCCTAATCCTAAACCTAACCCTAATTCTAACCCTAACCCTAACCCTAACCCTAACCCTAACCCTAACCCTAACACCAACCCTAACCCAAACCCAAACACTAACCCTAACCTAACCCCTAACACTAACCCTAACCCTAACCCTAAACCTACACCAACCCTAACCCTAACGCTAACCCTAACCCCTAACCCTAACCCTAATCCTAACCCTACCCTAACCCTAACCTAACCCTATCCCTAACACCAACCCTAACCCTAACCCTAACCCTAATTCTAAACCTAACCCTAACCCTAACTCTAACCTTAACACCAAACCTAACACTAACCTTAACCCTAACCCTAACCCTAAACCTAACACCAACCCTAACCCTAACCCTAACCCTAACCCTAACACCAACACTAACCCTAACCCTAACCCTAACCCCTAACCCTAACCCTAACCCTAACCTAACCCTAACCCTAACACCAACCCTAACCCTAACCCTAACCCTAATTCTAACCCTAACCCTAACCCTAACCCTAACCCTAACCGTAACACCAACCCTAACCCTAACACTGACCCTAACCCTAAAACTAACACCAACCCTAACCCTAATTCTAACCCTAACCCTAATCCTAACCATAACACCAACCCTAACCCTAACCCTAAACCTAAATCCTAACACTAACCCTAACCCTAACCCTAAACCTAACACCAACCCTAACACTAACCCTAACACTAACCCTAACCTAACCCCTAACCCTAACCCTAACCCTAACCCCAACACTAACCCTAACCCTAATCCCTAACCCTAACCCTAACCCTAACCCTAACACCAACCCTAACCCTAACCCTAACACTCATTCTAACCCTAAACCCTAACCCTAACCCTAACCCTAACCCTAACCTAACCCTAACCCTAACCCTAACACCAACCCTAACCCTAACCCTAACCCTAACCCTAATTCTAAACCTAACCCTAACCCTAACCCTAACCCTAACACCAAACCTAACCATAACCCTAACCCTAACCCTAAACCTAACACCAACCCTAACCCTAACTCTAACCCTAACCCTAATCCTAACCCTAACACCAACCCTAACCCTAACCCTAACCCTAAACTTAAACCCTAACCCTAACCCTAACCCTCACCCTAACCCTAACTTTAACAAGGGCAAGGTGTACTGGTCAGCGACGGGCTAGTTCTAGGCCTCGGACTAGAGGGAGCCATGGGCTTGGTCTAGGCCTGAGCTAGGGCTAGTGTTAGCGGTAGGCGAAGCGCTGGTGTAGGCATAGGGCAAGGGGTGTGTGTCGAGGTAAACCTCGGTGTAGGCCTAGGGCCAGGAGTGGGAGCTGTGGCTAGGGGTAGGGATGGGGTGGGCCTATGGGTAGGGGGAGCTGTAGGGCCAGGGGTAGATGTAGGACCAGAGGTAGTGTTAGCCGTAGGCCTAGGGCGAGGGGTAGTGCTCTAGGTAGGGTTAGGTGAAGGGCTAGTGGTTGGCAGAGGCCATCGGGCAGTGTTATGGTTAGGGCTCATGTTAGGACTAGGACTAGTGGTAGTGGTAGGGGTTGGCCGGGGGCTAGGGGTAGGTGTCACAGGAGGGCTCCGGGTAGTTTTTGGACTCGGAACGGGTGTAGGGCTGGATTAGGGTGTTGTAAGTGTGGGTCCAGGATGATTTCGTAGAACACGGGTTAGTGCTCTGGCTAACGGTAGGGCAAGTTGTACTGGTCAGCGTCGGGCACGTGGTAGGCCTTGGACTAGAGGAAGCACTGGGCGTTGGTATAGGGTCCAAGCTAGCATTTGTGGGAGCAGTAGGCGTAGCACTGGTGTAGGCATAGGGCCAGGAGTGGGTGTCGGGGTAAACCTCGGAGTAGGCTTTGGGCCAGAAGTAAGAGTTGTGCCTAGGGGTAAGGATGGGGGTGGGCCTATGGTTAGGGGGAGCTGTAGGGCCAGGGGTAGGAGTAGGACCAGAGGTAGTGCTAGGCGTAGGCCTAGGGTGAGGGGTAGTGCTCGGGGTAACCTAACCCTAACCCTAACCCTAACCCTAACCCTAACACTAACCCTAACCCTAATCCCTAACACTAACCCTAACCCTAACCCTAAACCTAACACCAACCCTAACCCTAACCCTAACCCTAACCCTAATTCTAACCCTAACCCTAACCCTAACCCTATCCCTAACCATAACACTAACCCTAACCCTAATCCCTAACCCTAACCCTAACTTTAACCCTAACCCTAAACCTAACACCAACCCTAACCCTAACCCTAACCCTAACCCTAATTCTAACCCTAACCATAAACCTAGCCCTAACCCTAACCCTAACCCTAACCCTAACCCTAACACCAACCCTAACCCTAACCCTAACACTAACCCTAACCTAACCCCTAACCCTAACCCTAACCCTAACACTAACCCCTAACCCTAAACCTAATCCTAACCCTAACCCTAACCCTAACCTAACCCTAACCCTAACACCAACCCTAACCCTAACCCTAACACTAACCCTAACCCTAACCCTAACCCTAACCCTAACCCTAACCCTAACCCTAACACTAACCCTAACCCTAACACTTAACCCTAACCCTAACCCTAACACTAACCCTAACCCTAACCCTTAACGCTAACCCTAACCCTAACCCTAAACCTAACACCAACCCTAACCCTAACCCTAACCCTAACACCAACCCTAACCCTAACCCTAACCCTAACCGCTAACCCTAACCCTTACCCTAACCTAACCCTAACCCTAACACCAAACCTAACCCTAACCGTAACCCTAATTCTAACCGTAACCCTAATCATAACCCTAACCCTAACACCAACCCTAACCCTAACATTGACCCTAACCCTAAACCTAACACCAACCCTAACCCTAACTCTAACCCTAACCCTAATCCTAACCCTAACACCAACCCTAACACTAACCGTAAACCTAAACCCTAACCCTAAACCTAACCCTAAACCTAACCCTAACACCAACCCTAACACTAACGCTAACACTAACCCTAACCTAACCCCTAACCCAAACCCTAACCCTAACCCTAACCCTAAACCTAACACCAACCCCAACCCTAACCCTAACCCTAACCCTAACACCAACCCTAACCCTAACCCTAACCCTAACCCCTAACCCTAACCCTAACCCTAACCCTAACCCTAACCCTAACCTTAACCTAACCCTAAACCTAACCCTAACACCAACCCTAACCCTAACCCTAACCCTAACCCTAAACCTAACACCAACACAAACCCTAAACCTAACCCTAACCCTAATCCTAACACTAACCCTTACCCTAACCCTAACCCTAAACCTAACCCTAACCCTAACACTAAACCTAACACCAACCGTAACCCTAACCCTAACCCTAATTCTAACCCTAACCCTAACCCTAACACCAACCCTAACCCTAACCCTAACACTAACACTAACCTAACCCCTAACCCTAACCCTAAACCTAACCCTAAACCTAACACCAACCCTAACCCTAACCCTAACCCTAACCCCTAACCCTAACCCTAATCCTAACCCTAACCCTAACCCTAACCTAACCCTAAAACCAACCCTAACCCTAACCCTAACCCTAACCCTAATTCTAACCCTAACTCTAACCCTAACCCTAACCCTAACCTTAACACCAACCCTAACCCTAACCCTTACCTAACCCTAACCCTAACACTAACCCTAACCCTAATCCCTAACCCTAACCCTAACCCTAACCCTAACACCAACCTTAACACTAACCCTAACACTAACCCTAACCTAACCCCTAACCCTAACCCTAACCCTAACCCTAAACCTAACACCAACCCCAACCCTAACCCTAACCCTAACCC
>NW_027669473.1:0-15196 GCF_964194185.1 Rhinolophus hipposideros | reverse complement strand
TAGAAAAATCATCCAGTTTCAACGATCAGTCTCCCCACCATTGCGAGAACTCTTCTAACACTTTAAAATGTAAACACTGATTTTTTTTTTCCACACCCAGATCAGCAACTACTTCTGAGTTTAATCCAAACACCCCCAAAGCACACTGACGATGAAAATCTTCAATTCTTCCCCACTTTTCCCACTTGAAAAATGGGTTTGTTTTTTATGCTGAATCTCAAAAAAGGACTCTATTGAAATCTGCGTCAATGCATGACTACGACATTTGTGTTGCTTTGGGCAGTTTAGAAACTGCACACTGTTCTTGAACACACAGTTAACAATTTACGTCTCTTCTACAGTATTAAATCTCATGTCAGAGCCTAATAAATCAAACATTCTCTAGACCACAACATAGTTAACTTACTCAAATGCCTTCCTTAATATAGTACTGCCAGAAAGAATTTGAAGGGCAAATCTCAGAAGTCTTAGTGACTTCTACATTAAGCTAATGAGACTCATGCATTCATGCTACCTGGGAATGTTGGTGGCCTGTGGCTTACACCTCAAACCATCATCGTCAGTGGGTAAACCAGCAGTGGAAAGGTGCCATTTTCTTTCTCTCGCTCTCTTTTTTTTTTTCCTGAGCTCTACATTACCGCCACTTTGATTTCTACCACAGTTTGTTTCCTTTCTAGGACACTTTCCAAGCTCCTTCTCACACTTGGTAAGAACTGCCTCTCCACCCCCCCACCCCTACCCCTTACTTAGAATACCAATCACCAACCTTCATATACTTCCCATACTGTTCAACAATTTTATCAATGGCTTTGCTAAAAATAAGGAAAGGCGTGGCTCGTAAAGTTAACAATTTAACAAATGACCCCCAAATTGAAAACTAATCTTAAGAGAATTAATTTTCAGAAAGTTCCTGAGAAAAAATGTGGAACTATTTATTGTTAAAATTATGTAAAAAAAACAAAACTTTCTCAAAATATGCAT
Organism: Rhinolophus hipposideros; assembly: GCF_964194185.1. Classification (NCBI taxonomy): domain Eukaryota; kingdom Metazoa; phylum Chordata; class Mammalia; order Chiroptera; family Rhinolophidae; genus Rhinolophus; species Rhinolophus hipposideros. The sequence goes on along the minus strand of NW_027669473.1, from coordinate 14,215 downwards.
TAAGAAAAGGTGATATACAATATATTAAAATGCAAATAGTGGTTATATTTCATCACTAAAAATAGTATTTAAATGTACATATATATCTATAACTACACTGATAACTATAGATAGATCTCTACATACAATTTTTCAATGCTTTCCAATTTATATTTAATCACAACTAGTTTGATAAAAATATTTTTAAGAAATCCTTCATAATCAAATTAACTTAAAAAAAAAATGAAGATGCTGGAACAACCAGAACTGAGTATTGTAAGCAAAATATCATTTGCAAGAGGTTAATTTTTAAATTTCTGCACTTAAGACTTAAAAGATGAAACTGATAAACATAAAATCTTGATGATTTGGCTTAATGTGAACACAGTTGAAAAACACCTTAGAAATACTAATCAATGGTGATCTCAATATAAGACAATTGTAAGATTTGGCTGCCAAGAAAGCCGATGATTTGTAGTAGGTTACGTACATACATATATTTATTTATTTTTTTTTCAACTAATGAGCCTTATAGAAAAGAGTTGAATATTGTCTAGAAGAAATATTGGATTATAGTGGAGTCCTTGAGTATAGTGGCCACAGGGTGTTTAGGCTGCTGACCTACAGCTTCTTCAACCCCTTCCGTTTAGTGTTATGCCTTCCAGGGTCTGGGCAAGCACTGAATGCTTTACATGTACAATCATGTTAAAGGAGAGCAGAATTTACCACCTGAAAATATGTCTCTTTGGCATAAAGAGTATACTATTATTTTTAAGAAATATTTTAGGAAAAGCTTTGAAAACTGAGGAGAAGTTACCCTTTGGTAAGACAGATTTACACTTATAAGTGAAATCTCCATTTGTAAGGATGTCTCCCTCTCTGTACCAAGAAGAGAAAAATGGCTCTAAATCTCCATTAACTCTTATCAATAGAGAAGGCACTGACCTAAATCTGCATTAAAACTTTACCCGTGTTCAGTGTGCTTTTCCTGGTAACCAACCATAACTGACTTCCCTGACACCAACTCTTCCTACCCTCCCGCCCCACACTCCCCACCACCAACACACAGTCTTTTGTTTTTAGCTGGAGATATCATTTAAGATGGTAGCTTGGGCCAGTTCAGGGAGTTACTCAGGTTTCCTGGCTATCCAATGTACAAAGGAGGTATTCATGTTATTAAACTTCTGTTGGCATTTGTCCTTTAAACCTGTCTTTTAATTATGGAGGTGTCTCAGACAAGAAAGGTGGAGAGAAAATTATTTTTCCTCCCCCTTATCTTCCTCACACAATACTGCATGAGAGAGATCATTATCTTTAATTTATAGTTGACAAAACTGAGCCTGTATGATCTAGTATAAAATGCCAAAAGTCCTTTCTAAACTTAATGTTCCTTGACTCCTTGTAAAGGGAATAGTTACAGGTGCCTCAAGTTGCCAGTCCAATCAGACAAGGTCTGATTCATCCAATGATTCTTGACTTTTTCTATGTCATACTCCCTTTATCTATGGATATATAGCTTTCCTAGTATTGCTAATAAAACAGTAGATTTCATGTGAGGAATAAAAATGAGATAGTGCAGAAATGGGAAACATTTCTTTATGTGGAGCTGTAGGGAAGCAAACATTTTCCACTTCCCTAATTTGCCACTCTTTGACACAAACATTATTTTAGGCTGATTATTTTTTTTAAGAGACAAAAGACTCAGGAAGGACCTTTGACCTTCCCTCTAAATTCCTAAGCTTGAGGTATACTACTGGAAGGAGCTATCACCAAAAATAACTACAATTTAATATGAACCCAGGAGTGATAAACAGGGAGGAACCTAGCAAGGCTGCTCTGATCAAAGCCCCCTTTGTGTCCCATTGTTTCTGTGTGGCCCAGCAAACATTTGCTTACCAAATACTCTTCTCATTCTTAGGCGAGCTGCCTTCCTTTTCTTTGACATCCCAGACTCCTACCCACTTCTCCTTAGCTCAAAATGGCTTATAAGCCTTATTTTGCCGGACTGTGTTTGGAACCCACATATTTGAGTGGATTTCAACTTAATTAAGTTGGTTATCTTGTCCTGTTAATCTGTCTCAATCAATTCAATTCTTAGATTAGCCAGAAAAACTTAGAAAGGTAGAAATTTTTTTTTCCTTCCCAACAGAGCTAAGATGATCTGCTTGACGTTCCCCACATATTTTTAAATATATCCTATTTGTAACAATTATAATAAATTTCATGGGGAAAAAGTAATCTTATGAGAGATAATAATTTTATATGAACAAGAAAACCCATTTCTAATTAATTGGTATCAATTGAATTGTATCCCTCACAGGGGCACTACCCAATCCTTTAGAAGGAGGATGGCTGACCCAATAGCAGTCAGTTTCCTTATGTCTCCTTAACAACATAGGAACAAGCTTTCCTTTCAAAATATATATATTTTTTAACCTTTGCATTTTCTATTTACTCATACCTAAATAGAGAACTTCTGCTAAGATAGGGGAAATAAATGCCAACTTCAGCTCAATTCAGTTGGTTGTGCTAAACGCTAAAATTACAGGAACAGCATGAAGAAATAATTGACAGTTGAAGTGCATGGACCTATGAAGCCTCTCTTTGGGGAATCTGTGATTGCACTTAATGGCATTAACAAAAAAAAAAAAGAAAGAAAGAAAAAAGAAAGAAGAAAAAAAAAAACAGGCCCTGTTAATTTTCAAGATATTTTTAAACACTCGATTACTTTTAAAACTGTCAGCACCATTATGAACTCCCAGGGGACCCTGAATTAAGAAATGAATACCTTTATTTCATAACATTTTATAAAACATTAACTGTGGACAATACATATCAAATCTACTAGGGGCCTTGGTAATGCAATATAAGTCCTAAAAAAGTAAAACCTAAGGATGATTAAATAATTAATCACAATTAAAATTTTCAATTGATCTTAAAGGAGCCAAACAAAAGCAGTTCGTATTTTATCTTCTTGCAGCCTTTTGCTGTTTTGTTTTACAGATTAGTAAACCATTTTGGAGAAGAATCAAGTATGACAGGTGGGAAGACTACATTTTCTTTTTTTTCTTTTTTTGTGGGGGGGCATGATTTTCAGTTACACTATTCATAATACAGTGAGGTAAAATAGACTGATTATGAAAAAACTGTACTAGAATTGTCATTTTGGTTGCACAGAACTGCTATGAACCTACTCATATGTTAATTATAATTATAATTATAATTATAACACATTATATTTGTTTTTGCTTGTAATTGAGGTCAAAAATGGCCCTATCTTTAATCTCTCTGATGACCTTCCAAAGGTCATCATTCTGTGGAGGACCTTCCTCAGATCTGGGAATGCTCACAGCCTGGTGTATGTGAGCACTGGCTCTGTAATAGCCGACTGGAAGACATCCAAATGCCATACTTTATCTTTATTGCCCTATATACAAACCAGGGTTTGGTTTGCCTGCATCCTGACAATGAAAACATCTTCCAGAACTGTTCCCCATCAGGGAGTTGGCAGCAACTATGAAATCTGGCTTCTGACAGAAGAGCATTCTCTGAGGAGAGCTTTTGCTTTGGAATTATACTTTTATGCACCTTCAATTCCATTCAATTATATTGAAATTCAGGGTGAAGCAGGGCCTGGTAGGGACGTCAGTGGAAGAGGCCTTGCCACGTCCCCAGATTCACCTTTCCTTGACCCAAAGCTTAGAAATAGATTATCCCCTTGCAGCTTGAGCTTGAAATGTCCTGTCCCAGTTCCCTGTTTTAGAAATATACCCTGAAACTTATGATTAATACCCCTTGTTTACTGATCACAATCTCTATGGCCTAGCAGTCTTTCCAGGTTACTGTCATCACTGCTCCTGGGTTGATGACCACGTTGGAGAGCCATATCGCCAGAGGGAAGACTCCACGCACATCCCTGGAACATCGTGTAGCCTCTAGAGGAATCCCAGATTTTCCCTTAAATATCCCAGGCTAGTCTGAGAATATTACGGCAATTTTTGAAGGTGTTAACCTGCTGCCTTCTCAGACCACTGCTGCTCTAATAATAAATGCTTATTCTATGACCCAACTCCTGTGTTGGTCTATTGGCTGAGAGGTGCAGGCAGCATGAGCCCCAGACTCGTTTGGCCTCTGGTTTCAAGGGTATTTGTTGAAACTGATCCTGATAGTCTGGGAATGGGCATTCTTCCCTTGTCATTTTTCAAAGATACCTTTCAAACATTCTTTTAATCACCCATTTTTTGACATCCTTTAACTGAATGCTCCCACTCACTAACGGGTATGTTCTAGAGTTCGTGGTTACAACAGAAAAAAAATAAAATAATTGCTACTCTTGAGAAGTGTGTGGATAGCCTGGTTACTTTTGTGGTCACCGCATTAAACAAAGAAAACATAACGTTGTGGATTTCAGAGTATGTCTACAGGCAGCACAATATCTGACCAACTTAAGGAAGGGACATGCTTTAAGACAGTTATCCAATATCATAAGGCAGAAAAGGACTATAGAAGTTTTGAATGAATTGATTAACTTCAACTTCCTGGTGATACACAGATCTAGATATATGTACGAATAAGCGCAAGTCTAGTGCCCTTACTCTTCATTTACTTTGTCGCTAAAATATGAACATCATCCAGTCCAATGATAATTCTTACATGGTTACATTCAGAGAGAGTAAATTGGAAAATAAGTTCTGAGATAAGGTCCACCAGACTAGAAACCATTTATCATTATAGACAATTAAGTTAGATTTCCTGGTATCACTATCTGAACACATCTCTGATTTCTTACGTAAACCTTTTGATTGCACCCAGAGATATGAATTTGTAACATTGATCATTTCTCTTCCTCCTTGTCTCCTAGTTATTTCCAATTGTTATTCAAATTTCAGATCCAATGTCACCTTCTCAGAGATTCTTTCTTTAACTTCCCCAACTAGATCACGCTATCCTATAATTACCTTCACTTTCTCTGAAGCATCTCTCACAATTCCAAATTAATAAATTGCTGATTTGTCATCAATGTCCATCTCCCTCCTTTAATTTCAACAAGCAGGTGACCTGTCTGCCTTCTTTGCCAATGTATTCCTGTGCTTAGGAGAGTAGCTCGCACTCAGTAGACATTCCATGCCTATTATTGAAAAAATTGGCGAAATAATCCAACCCAAGGCAGGACCTCATATTTAAATGGAACTTTAAATACTGCTTTGCTTGTAATGGTTGAGGATATTATGGTATCTTATTTCTTTTCTTGAGAAGGTTATAATTGACAAATCAAAATTATAGATTACATCAAACTCATCTTCACTATTTATACCATGTTAGTTAATTCAATGTCTACCTCTTGCAACTAGTTGACATCTATGAGTACAACCATTTTTTGTTTCTAAATGGCATTGTTGGACTGTACAGAATATCAAATTATGCTGTAAGTATACACTGTTTACTTAAAAATGGCCAACCAAGGCAGAGAAAGAAGCACGCGTTTTCCTGTATTCATTATAGAAATCCTTTGTCAGTTAATAAGTCATGGGTTTGACTATTTAAAAAGGGTTTTACCTAGTGAACAATGGGGTACATGGGAAATACGAGAAATCCTCATAAGGATAAGTCCTCCCAGCCTTTCCTACTTTTTGTTTAATTTCATTAATAAAAAAGTCAGGTTCCTTTGTACATTCTTTTAACTTTTTAAATCTATTCAATAACTCATACATTTGAGAGAAGAGCTATTTGTGAATTTCAGAACATTTTTTCTTAGTCCTGAGAGGGACTGGTTTGCACAGGCTGGTGCAGCTCATGCACTGGTTTAATAAAAATGCAGTGCTGTGCTTACTGTATCAGTACTACAAAGGTTGGTGATGAGCATCTTGGATAAGCCATAGTCGTATTTAACTACCTGGAGGACCAAGAGTTTCAAGAATAAGCTGATGAAGCACAGAGTTGATCCTGTTTATTCTAACACGCTCTGGAATGATCTTCACAGATTTTGGAAATGTGTCACTTTTAACTTTTGGATCAAAAGTTTGGTGCAATTCCGCCCTACAAGTAGTGCTCAGAGAGCAAGAGCAACAGAATTCTAAGACCTTGGTGGTTGGGTAGAGCAGGAGAACACTGAGGAAATTGACTCAGATGTAATAAGGTAGCTCACAAGTTTACAGAAGAAAGAGCAGGAAGAGTTAACAGAAAGATATAAGTAACTTATAAGACACATAAAATCCTGGAATGCAGAAGAAGGTCCCTGAGTTGACTAAGCATTAATATGGAGGGGGAAGGAAGACTTAAAAATAAAGCTTACTGAAAAAAAAAAATCTTATTGGATAGGAATATCATAATTTAATTGAGTTTGATGAAAACTAAATGTAATTATATTGCTTTAAAAAGTTCTGTACTTGAAAAGAGAGTCCTTGTGTTTGAAATTTATATTTTATTTCAAATATAATAACAGTAACCTCCTTTAAATATACTTGTTATCAAGTCTATCATTTATCTTAAAAATCTAATACATGGCACAAAAAATTTAGGAATGTAAGGACAGTGTTGGTCCTTGTTAGAATAGAACTTTCTGGCAAGGGATCCTATCTTCGTTTACTTAAGTTCCAAGGTGCTAATAAGATAGGCTGGCTTTTACCAAATGGATCGATGAGTCTTAATCCCAGATCTGAGACTCTCTGCCGGTTACTAAGCTTCCAATTTACACAGAAGAATGAGAATGAGGAGGCAACAAATGGCTTAGGGAGGAATGAAAAACAATTCCAAGTATGGCCTCGATTACACCTTTTCTTTTCTCTGTTTACACGAGGGCTGTACAATTCAGAGAGGGATATAGAAAGGGACAGCCTCATTTAATAATATTTTCCGATAATTAAAAAAAATCTTATGAGCAACTGACTTCACTTGTAAACATCTCTGCAGATTAATTTTTGCTGCTGCTTAATGAGGCAGATTATGAAACTTGCTTATCGATTTATCAAACGGTTGCCATCTATGATAATTGTTGAGGTGTCTCTTTCTTGAATTACTATCTGTTCATCACTGACAGAGTCAATCATGCATTCGTAAAATAATTTGATCACATATTTTGTTTATACAATAACTAGTGATAAATTACCAAACCAGACCTATTTAATAATACCAGAACCAGCAAAAATACCCTAAAGGGAAAATTGAAGTGCAAATAATTTTCTCAGGTAAGCTTTTTATATGATTGCTTTGTGCTCTGGCCAATTCCACAACCACCCCCACTGCCATTACCTGCTAAATAGAGGGTTGAGTAATATTAGATTGTTTACAGAATGCCACCAGTAGACACACTTCATTATACTAGTGTTTTATCAGCACTGCCTCTAAAAAATTGCCAATTTTTTTATGATCATGGAGGAAGAATAGAAATGTCCATTCATGTAAGTCATAAGGAAGGTAGATTGCAATAAGGTTAAAACAAAGAGATTAAAAAAAGATATCGAAAAATGAAATATCAAAAATAAGCACTAATTTTTGAGACATATTCTCAGAACAGAATAATGTGATCATTAGGGAGAAAAATAAATTTAGATAAAGTAATGCAGGATAAAGAGAAAGTTAACAGTGGGAATCATATTCTTTATATTGGTCGTTCTTGGTACTTGATAAATGCTCCATAAACAAATGAACATGTGAAAGCAAACAAACAAGTAATAGAGACGATATTTCAAATAGGTAACCCCTAAAGTTAGATCAGGACTATAAATTTGGAAGTTTGGCCAAAGTAAAATTTTAAAATCAAAATAGCCAATTTTAAAAATCAGCAGATGCTACTTAAAATCTCCATTTCTTTAAAAGTTCAAAGATATGTCAACATTCCTAGGAAAAAAGAAATGAGGAAAGAACTATAACAGACAGATTACAGCCACATACAAATGCAAGATATTCTCCTTTGATAGGTGTCAGGGGAGAAAACATTTTGTTTTCTGGACGCTATCATTTTCTAGGTTTTGTAATCCAAGAGCTGTTTCTCTATCAAGATAGAGTATCTGCATACTTTATCATAAATGATTTCCTCCTTTTGAAGCACTTTATTTACTTTGCTTCCAAGACTGTACACAGTATTTCTATTTTACTTAACTTACTGCCATTTATTCTCAGAACTGAGTAATCTCTTTAGACAAAGGTGCATTTGTAATGATAACTAGCCTGTTAGACATTTAATTTATCCTTTTATTGGAATTTGAGTTTTGCTGCACTGTAAGTAGAAGTTTCATGAAATATTCCATGGGCATGAATTACAAGAGAATATGCTATTTTCAAAGCAGGCGAGATATGAATTTGCCTGCTAATTAAAGGGAATACAGGATCTTGGCTTTGAAAAATATGTAGAAGGAATTTACAAAAAAATGAAAAAGATGGGTGAAAGTAAGCCATTCTAAAGTAGATTTTTTTCTCCGTTTGGATTTTGTGAAAATTTGGGACCAAAAGCACATTGTTCCTCACTTTTTTCATAATAACTTCATTTTCCCTAGTATTTTATTCTCTGCACTTTGTTACATGGAGGTGTTCCTTTAATAGAAATAGACAGATATGAAAAATAGGCTTAATCCACTATTTCTTTATGACTTTCTCTCCACATGGAATCTGACAAAATCACTGCTCCTTGCTACTGATACTTACGATTCCCAGGGTAAAAAAGAAAGAAAATAAGGAAAGAAAAGAAAGAAAGAAAGGAAGGAAGGAAGGAAGGAAGGAAGGAAGGAAGGAAGGAAGGAAGGAAGGAAGGAAGGAAGGAAGGAAGGGAAAGGAAAGGAAAGGAAAGGAAAGGAAAGGAAAGGAAAGGAAGGAAGGAAGGAAGGAAGGAAGGAAGGAAGGAAGAAAGAAAGAAAGAGAAAGAAAGAAAGAAAGAAAGAAAGAAAGAAAGAAAGAAAGAAAGAAAGAAAGAAAGAAAGAAAGAAAGAAAGAAAGAAAGAAAGAAAGAAAGAAAGAAAGAAAGAAAGAAAATAAAGGAGAAAATTATGCTAGACAATTCATAAGTAGCAAATAAACCTAACACATTCTTTAATCAACAGGTGTTATCTCAAGAGAGAAGCCATTTTGTTGTCTGCATGTTGCCTTTTTCTAGGATTTGTAATTTGAGGACTGTTTCTTTACCTCTATAAATAACGTATTTGACAGAAGATTATTTTTTCCCTTGAAACACTTTATTTCCTTGGCTTCCAGAATATCACAGACTAGTTTTATTTTTCCTACCTTGCTGGCCATTTATTCTGTCTCCATTGCTAGATTCTGTTCTTTTATGACCTCCAAATATCAGAATACTCAGATTTCATACCTCTTCCCCATCTAAATTCCTTTTCAAGCAATTTCATCTGTTCCTGTGACTTTAACCAATCTATATGTGATGATGCTTAAGTCTGTATGCTCAGCCCCAACTCTTCCTGGAAATCCTGATTCATCCATCCACCTATGTACCTGGACTTCTCTATTTGGATGTTTACTAGGCATGTCATAACCAAACTTTTGATTTTATGTCTCAAAACCAAAGCCTAAAAAACAGAGCAAAACAAAACAAAACACCCAAAAACCTTCTCCACCCCATATCACCCCCCAAAAAACAAAACAAAACCAAAAATAAAGCAACTCTTGATTTTCCAATTTTCCATTCTCAACCTGGGCTTCCTTTACAGACACCACCCTTCTCACAAAACAAAAGAATACATTTAATCCTGCTTTCTGTCAATCTCCATATCTAATCTGTTAGCAAGTGCTGTCTGCTCTGCCTCAAAAATGAATCTGGAATGTGACTACTTTCTGAATCAAACATCACAACAGCTCTCTTGTGTGGACTTCTATTAGCACATCCTAACAGGTTTCCTTTTTTTCCCACTGTTGCTTCTCTAAGATCTATTGTCTACACTGAAGCTGGAGCTATGTTTTTAAAAACAGAAATAATTCCCATGATCAAAGCTATCAATGGCTTCCCATCACACTTAAGACAAAATTCACATCCTTTTCAAGAAACTCAAAGATACAGAAAGGTATCTAAGCACCTCTAATATGGGAGTGCTCCTAACGTATGTTTCAGTTCTAGGAAACAGATAAAGAAGGGGGCCTTTATATGCTTCCTAGTTTTAAAATACAGTCTAATTTCATCCTCCTCGATTAAATACACAATTGACGTTTTCATGGTTCTCTGCTGAAATATGTGAAAGACAAAAAGGAATCACAATAGCGAAAGTTTGTCAAACAACTTATATCGGGCAATGTGATAAAAGTTTTAGAGGCATTATGTTACTTAAATTCCTTGTGCCAGCCCCATGAAGTGTAAAGATCCTATTTTAGAGATGAGAAATAGAGTAAATGGGTAACTTGTCCTATCTCAGATAGCTGCTAATGAGGAAATAGGACCCTTGCCTTTCTGATGGCTAGGTCTAATCTACTGTGGTGAATTTCAGTGCAGAGCTCACTGCCACTAGCAAGCAGCCTTATGGACACCCCTGAGGACCCTCAAGACTCAACTAATGCAAACATGTAAGTACTTTGCTAGTTCCTCAGGGATTGAAAATGCAGACGACCATTTTCCTGTATCTATAGTGTTCTTACCAGTCATCTATTACATAGTTATTGAATTACTAAAACTTAGTTTTCATAAACTAAAATTAGCACTTAATAGAGTGTACTGAAAATTTTAATTCAATACCCTATTGAGGAATCTGGCGGCTGCCCAATACCTGGGAGTAATGCAGATAGCTGGACTTGCCGAAAATTAGGAGGGAGACACACTTCTTAATCAAAGCATCTCGAGCACTGATTGTAGTGGAAGTGGTTTTCAAGTACTATAATTCGTGCTTTAAATTATAAATTCCTATTTAAACTTCATTATTGTCAATTTAACTCATTAAATATTCTTTGCCTGACTCCTCTCTGTAGAATGATGCATTTTTTAATCAAAACTATCTGTGGCCCACTATGGTATGAAGGCTAGACTTCCAAACTTCTATGCCTAGCAAACAAATAAGAAATCATCTACATTCCTGGTACAAAGCAAATGTATACAAGTATCCCATCCTGCTTGAATTTTCTTTATATGATGTTTCATGGTTATCAAGGGTTGTTTGTTTGTAATGGAATGGGTCATAAGAAAGTGGGCTCAACAAATGACTGAGATCTTCTGTGTGAGGTTAACAACTGATTGCTTTGCTCTAGTGCTTCCTAATCTCATGTGCAAGACAGGCGTGATCACTGACAGGGCAGAGAGAGAGACGGGCAACCAGAGGGACGGATGCACTCTCAGCAGAAGCGCCAAATGTCGACCATGGTGGTCCAACATTCCAGGTCAATGTTAACATTCAGAAACTACACTTGCCTTATTAGGGAGACCACTTCAGGGATGCTGTAGATGCCTGATCACTGTGCTGTACACCTGACGCTGAAGCTGAATATGATAATAATGGATGTCAAGTATGATTATGTGTATAGTCACAAGAAGTGGAGTAAGCATAAGGAATAGAGACAGTGGAAATGTAATGGCTGTGTCCGATGTCAGAGGGGTAGTAGATTAGGGGAGGGGGTTATCACTTTGTGAGGAGGATAAATGATAAATGTCTAACTTTTACAGTGTTTTGTACACATGAAACTAATAAAAAATAAATTAAATTAAAAAACCCACAAAACTCTAAGGTCTTCTATTAAGTAAAACAGCAAACATCTGATATTCATTTATTCTATACATTTCCAAAGCAGGTTTCTGAACAATTTTACATTGTAGAGGTGTATTTTAATTGCCTTAAGTTTTGAACTTGAGGTCAAAGTTGTTGGGGGCTATGGCTTCTTGTGAGCTTAGGGCATGTTCTAAAAGGGAAAAGGGAAGACACGGACTCTATTATCCTGATTCTCTTTGAAGAGTAGCAGGTTCCAGTCTCCATCCCTGCCTGGCATCCCCTCCTGGAGGTGGCCACAGGTCTTCAGGAGATACTACTCAAGGGCCCTACTTCACACCCTGACGACTGTTCTGGATCTCTGGGATCAGACCGCCAGGGCTGACTCTATTTTCTGTCTCGTTCTGGTCTGGGACAGTAACCATGGGGAAGTGTTGGTTGCTGCATTTTGTAGTTAATACCTCGTACGACAGGAGAAAATGAGCCAGAGTGGATAAACCAATATCATTGCAATCCGTGACACTGCTTCTCTGCCAGCCTCTCCTGTGTTCTGTAGGACAGAGACACACAGTGCTGATTCATCAGCCTTCAGTCACGTAAGGTAACCACTCTTCTTCTAAGGTTTTTCTGGTTGTTGCGATAAAGTGTAAGGGAAGAATGACAACAAAGGTAAGGACTACTTATTGAGTGCCTACTATGGGCTATGGGCTCTGCGAAGTGGCTTGCATACACTGACTTGTTTACTACTAATTGTGACACAAGTCATAGGTACTGTGATTGCATTCATAGGACAGATGAGGACACTAAAGTTTACAGTGAGGTCACTGGCCATTTCTTGACCAGGACACAAGCTCTTCATGTTCTTCTATTCTATACATCTGAGATTTTCAATTTAAGGATTTATCTAGAGAGTCCTTCATTCACAGTAGCTTCATTCACAATTGTCAGTAAAAAAGGGCAAACTCAAATTTGTGTTTAGAGGGGTAAAGGTAGAAGAAATGTATTTTTTCTCTTCGAAAACTTTTTATGGGTGTTATGACACAGAACATATTCCTATAAAGGAATATGAAACACATTTCATATTTCTCTATAGTAACAGAAATGTTTATGTATAAAGGGCATTTAAAAAAACCCACTCTAATTGCAATCAATTAACCAATCAATGGAACAGTAAAAGTATAAACCAAAATAAAACCCTACAGTGTGCTTAAAATATAGTTTCTAGACACTCAAAACAAGACACCATGATTCTGCAAATAATGTGAGGATATTTTGACTTGTTTAACATAGAAAGAGAGGAACAGAAAATGTTGGAAAAATCTTGATCATCATCTTAGTTTAAACCTTGCTTTATACACAAGCAAGATGTGATGATGACACATTAAGAGGCTCTGACTTTTCTCAGGTCCATAGACTCTCAGGTTGTTTTTCTCCTATTAAACAGGGTTGATTTATTGGCTAAGTTTCCCCAATAACTCCCAGCACACATAGAATTCAAACACCATAGAATTTTAATATTTCTGCCTGTGCTGAAGCTTACTGGCTATTGTACTCATTATCTTAGCATTGTTATTATTTTTTATTGAGAAACTACATCTGCTAAAGTCAGGTAACTAAAGAGTATACACCATTTGAATGCAATGTAATCGAGGCAATGGAATTCTATTTAGGTTAAAAAGAAAAATGACAATGCAGCCAAGGGACTGACTATGTTAGACAATAAGAAAAAAAATAAATCATGGAAAACACATATATGTGTGCTTCTCATGCAGGATACATACACACGAGGCCACAAACATACATACATTTGTGAACAGGTAAGTACTTCATAATAGTGGATTAAACTGGAAAGGAGCTCCTGATAATTAACATGCATATAATCATTTCCCTGTATAGAGAAGCCCAAGAGACATTTCCATTTGCAGAACTGTGGTCACCAGCAATAATATTCATTGCCTTTAGATAGGATTTGCTTATCATCTGGCTGGTTCAGAAATGTACTTGTTCCCTAAATAGGTGATTTCCCTATGTGTTTTCTATTATAATTTCTACAGTTCCACTACATCTGGCTTGGAGGTGTAAAAGTGGTATGCTACTCAATTATCAACCTAATGGTAGGGCTGAAAGACACCCTGAGTTTCAGCCAGTCATTTCTCTTACTGAAGGTTGGGGGTTGGGGAAGGAGGTATACAAGTACATAGAGGAAACAAACTTTCTTTTCTACTCAGCTGGAATAAATTATAACGTGTCTGGGCAAATATGTGCATGACTATTTTCAGGACTGATTTGAGGTCATAATGGATTCTAAAAAGCACAACTGAAACAGAGAATAAGCTTGATTATTCTACTCTCTGTTTTTATATTTTTCACCTAGATTTAAAAGGGTTGAGTTTTTAGAGGATCTCAGTCATTTTTTCAAATGACTAGTATATGTGAATTCAAGGATAGACAGAAAGGCTGCTCCTATGTCTTGTATAGAACTGGGATGACACAGGAAACGGTCTGGAAGGAAATGTTTTCAATTATTAAGCATGACCGCCTCTCATGGTAGAAAGGTTTATTTGCATTTTATTTTTCCATGTTTTGCTCAATATTTTCAAAATTTTCTAGTGATG
>NW_027669474.1:0-94031 GCF_964194185.1 Rhinolophus hipposideros | reverse complement strand
GCCCCCCTCCCCCTCCCCCCCCCCCCCCCCCGGCAGAGCCACAAAAGAGCCCGGACAAAGCAGCGGAGGTAGGGAGCGCCACACCTGCGCGCGCGCGCGGCCCCTCTCCCCGAACCTCCAGAGAGACCACCACAGGGGAAATGCAGGCAGGCAGGCAGGCACAAAAACCCACAGGAGGAGGGTGCCTGGGCCTGAGCCTCTCCCCCGCGTGCGGGACCCGGGCGGGGCCTCGGACCCACCGTCACTCCGCAGACCCTGGAGGCCTGCCCCGGGGTCCCACGGTGACTGCCCACCCCCCGGCACTGCCTCCTTAACAAAGACCAACGCCGGGCGCGACCGCACTCCGGTGGAGGAGCGGCCACTTCAACACAGCCTCCGTGCGTCTGTCGCAGTCCGTGACCCAGCCTGTGCGTCCCTCCTTCCTGCCCCCCAACTCCCAACCCCTGTCTCGCTGGCTTCTGTCACCGCCAGGGAAGTGGCAGAGGCCCCGTGGAGCCACGGGTGGCGAGAAGGGCCTCGCGGCGGGCAAGGAGTAACCGCTGCCCAGGTCCGCGGCGTCCTGTGGAGGCGGGGAGCAGGCGGGAGGCGCGGCGCCACTGTTGCCGGCCAGCGGGGAGAGACTCGCCGCCGGCGCGGCCCAACAACCTGGCGCGCGCTCACCACGCAGGCCGGGCGGCTGCTCTTGGGGCGCCGGGAGCCCGGTCGCAGCGTCTACGGCCATACCACGGCTGAACGCGCCCGATCTCGTCTGATCTCGGAAGCTAAGCAGGGTCGGGCCTGGTTAGTACTTGGATGGGGAGACCGCCTGGGGATACCGGGTGCTGTAGGCTTTTGCCCGCCACTCCTTTTGCGGCCGCCACGCCCCTGGACCCTCTGCAGCCGCCAACCCGGGGCAGGACCCTGGCCAGCGGGGCTGGGCGGGGTCGGGGGTGGGGGGGTGGGTAGTGGGCGGGTGGGGTCGGGGCCGCGCCCGGGCATAAAGCCTAGCAGCCCCGGCCTCACGCCAGGCGCCTCGGCCCGGTCTGTCCCCCACAGCCCCTTCTTAGTCCTCTTCCCTCCCGCGAGCGCAAGCGGTCAACCGGCAGCCCTTCGCCGCGCCCCCTACCCCGCCCCCAAAGCCCAAGCCCGGGGCTGCCCGCCGGCGCCGGCCTCCCACCGGCCTCGGCGGCTTCTCCAGCCAAGGCAGTGCCGGTCCTTGGCACCTCGGGGCCAGCACAGGGGTGACCATCGCTCTCCCTGCACCCGGCCCCGAGACAGAGGCTCCGGGTGTCCCCGGACCGCGGGCCGAGGGGACGCCCAGCCGCCCCACCCCACCGGAGGCCTCCGTCTCCCCTGGCAGGCACCGCGGCCCCTCTCCCACGCCCGCGGCGGCCCCTCCATCCCCCGCCCCCCCTCCCCCCCCCTCCCCCCCCCCCCCCCCCCCCCGCACAGCCCACAAAAGAGCCCGGACAAAGCAGCGGAGGTAGGGAGCGCCACACCTGCGCGCGCGCGGCCCTCTCCCCGGGCCTCCAGGAGAGACCACCACAGGGGAAATGCAGGCAGGCAGGCAGGCACAAAACCCACAGGAGGAGGGTGCCTGGGCCTGAGCCTCTCCTCCCGCGTGCGGGACCCCGGGCGGGGCTCGGACCCCACCGTCACTCCGCAGACCCTGGAGGCCTGTCCCGGGGTCCCACGGTGACTGCCCACTCCCCGGGCACTGCCTCCTTAACGGAGCCCAGCCCCGGGCGCGACCGCACTCCGGGGAGGAGCGGCCACTTCAACACAGCCTCCGTGCGTCTGTCGCAGTCCGTGACCCAGCCTGTGCGTCCTCCTTCCTGCCCCCCAACTCCCAACCCCTGTTCTCGCTGCCTTCTGTCACCGCCAGGGAAGTGGCAGAGGCCCCGTGGAGCCACGGTGGCGAGAAGGGGCCTCGCGGCGGGCAAGGAGTAACCCGCTGCCCAGGCCCGCGGCGTCCTGTGGAGGCGGGGAGCAGGCGGGAGGCCGCGGCGCCACTGTTGCCGGCCAGCGGGGAGAGGCTCGCCGCCGGCGCGGCCCAACAACCTGGCGCGCGCTCACACGCAGGCCGGGCGACTGCTCTTGGGGCGCCGGGAGCCCGGTCCCAGCGTCTACGGCCATACCACCCTGAACTCGCCCGATCTCGTCTGATCTCGGAAGCTAAGCAGGGTCGGGCCTGGTTAGTACTTGGATGGGAGACCGCCTGGGAATACCGGGTGCTGTAGGCTTTTGCCCGCCACTCCTTTTGGCGGCCGCCACGCCCCTGGACCCTCTGCAGCCGCCAACCCCGGCGCAGGACCCCTGGCCAGCGGGGCTGGGCGGGGTCGGGGGTGGGGGGGTGGGTAGTGGGCGGGTGGGGTCGGGGCCGCCGCCCGGGCATAAAGCCTCGCACCCCGGCATCACGCCAGGCGCCTCGGCCGGTCTGTCCCCCACAGCCCCTTCTTAGTCCTCTTCCCTCCCGCGAGCGCAAGCGGTCAACCGGCAACCCTTCGCCGCGCCCCCTACGCCGCCCCCAAAGCCCAAGCCCGGGGCTGCCCGCCGGCGCCGGCCTCCCACCGGCCTCGGCGGCTTTCTCCAGCCAAGGCAGTGCCGGTCCTTGGCACCTCGGGGCCAAGCACAGGGTGACCATCCGCTCTCCTGCACCCGGCCCCGAGACAGAGGCTCCGGGTGTCCCCGGACCGCGGGCCGAGGGGACGCCCAGCCGCCCCACCCCACCGGAGGCCTCCGTCTCCCCTGGCAGGCACCGCGGGCCCTCTCCCACGCCCCGCGGCGGCCTCCATCCCCCCGCCACCCCTCCCCCCCTCCCCCCCCCCCCCCCCCCCCCCCCCGGCACAGCCACAAAAGAGCCCGGACAAAGCAGCGGAGGTAGGAGCGCCACACCTGCGCGCGCGCGGCCCTCTCCCCGGGCCTCCAGGAAAGAACCACAGGGAAATGCAGGCAGGCAGGCAGGCACAAAACCCACAGGAGGGAGGGTGCCTGGGCCTGAGCCTCTCCTCCCGCGTGCGGGACCCCGGGCGGGGCTCGGACCCCACCGTCACTCCGCAGACCCTGGAGGCCTGTCCCGGGTCCCACGGTGACTGCCCACTCCCCGGGCACTGCCTCCTTAACGGAGCCCAGCCCCGGGCGCGACCGCACTCCGGTGGAGGAGCGGCCACTTCAACACAGCCTCCGTGCGTCTGTCGCAGTCCGTGACCCAGCCTGTGCGTCCCTCCTTCCTGCCCCCCACTCCCAACCCCTGTCTCGCTGCCTTCTGTCACCGCCAGGAAGTGGCAGAGGCCCCGTGGAGCCACGGGTGGCGAGAAGGGGCCTCGCGGCGGGCAAGGAGTAACCCGCTGCCCAGGCCCCGCGGCGTCCTGTGGAGGCGGGGAGCAGGCGGGAGCGCGGCGCCACTGTTGCCGGCCAGCGGGGAGAGGCTCGCCGCCGGCGCGGCCCAACAACCTGGCGCGCGCTCACCACGCAGGCCGGGCGACTGCTCTTGGGGCGCCGGGAGCCCGGTCCCAGCGTCTACGGCCATACCACCCTGAACTCGCCCGATCTCGTCTGATCTCGGAAGCTAAGCAGGGTCGGGCCTGGTTAGTACTTGGATGGGAGACCGCCTGGGAATACCGGGTGCTGTAGGCTTTGCCCGCCACTCCTTTTGCGGCCGCCACGCCCCTGGACCCTCTGCAGCCGCCAACCCCGGCGCAGGACCCCTGGCCAGCGGGGCTGGGCGGGGTCGGGGGTGGGGGGGTGGGTAGTGGGCGGGTGGGGTCGGGCCGCCGCCCGGGCATAAAGCCTCGCACCCCGGCCTCACGCCAGGCGCCTCGGCCGGTCTGTCCCCCACAGCCCCTTCTTAGTCCTCTTCCCTCCCGCGAGCGCAAGCGGTCAACCGGCAACCCTTCGCCGCGCCCCCTACGCCGCCCCCAAAGCCCAAGCCCGGGGCTGCCCGCCGGCGCCGGCCTCCCACCGGCCTCGGCGGCTTTCTCCAGCCAAGCAGTGCCGGTCCTTGGCACCTCGGGGCCAAGCACAGGGGTGACCATCGCTCTCCCTGCACCCGGCCCCGAGACAGAGGCTCCGGTGTCCCCGGACCGCGGGCCGAGGGGACGCCCAGCCGCCCCACCCCACCGGAGGCCTCCGTCTCCCCTGGCAGGCACCGCGGCCCCTCTCCCACGACCCGCGGCGGCCCCTCCCATCCCCCGTCCCCCCTCCCCCCCTCCTCGCACAGCCACAAAAGAGCCCGGACAAAGCAGCGGAGGTAGGGAGCGCCACACCTGCGCGCGCGCGCGGCCCTCTCCCGGGCTCCAGGAGAGACCACCACAGGGGAAATGCAGGCAGGCAGGCAGGCACAAAACCACAGGAGGAGGGTGCCTGGGCCAGAGCCTCTCCCCCGCGTGCCGGGGACCCCGGGCGGGGCCGGACCCCACCGTCACTCCGCAGACCCTGGAGGCCTGCCCCGGGGTCCCACGGTGACTGCCCACCCCCCGGGCACTGCCTCCTTAACAAAGACCACGCCGGGCGCGACCGCACTCCGGTGAGGAGCGGCCACTTCAACACAGCCTCCATGCGTCTGTCGCAGTCCCGTGACCCAGCCTGTGCGTCCCTCCTTCCTGCCCCCCAACTCCCAACCCCTGTCTCGCTGGCTTCTGTCACCGCCAGGGAAGTGGCAGAGGCCCCGTGGAGCCACGGGTGGCGAGAAGGGGCCTCGCGGCGGGCAAGGAGTAACCCGCTGCCCAGGTCCGCGGCGTCCTGTGGAGGCGGGGAGCAGGCGGGAGGCGCGGCGCCACTGTTGCCGGCCAGCGGGGAGAGGCTCGCCGCCGGCGCGGCCCAACAACCTGGCGCGCGCTCACACGCAGGCCGGGCGACTGCTCTTGGGGCGCCGGGAGCCCGGTCCCAGCGTCTACGGCCATACCACCCTGCACGCGCGGATCTCCACTGATCTCGGAAGCTAAGCAGGGTCGGGCCTGGTTAGTACTTGGATGGGAGACCGCCTGGGAATACCGGGTGCTGTAGGCTTTTGCCCGCCACTCCTTTTGCGGCCGCCACGCCCCTGGACCCTCTGCAGCCGCCAACCCCGGCGCAGGACCCCTGGCCAGCGGGGCTGGGCGGGGTCGGGGTTGGGGGGGTGGGTAGTGGGAGGGTGGGGTCGGGGCCGCCGCCCGGGCATAAAGCCTAGCAGCCCCGGCCTCACGCCAGGCGCCTCGGCCCGGTCTGTCCCCCACAGCCCCTTCTTAGTCCTCTTCCCTCCCGCGAGCGCAAGCGGTCAACCGGCAGCCCTTCGCCGCGCCCCCTACGCCGCCCGCAAAGCCCAAGCCCGGGGCTGCCCGCCGGCGCCGGCCTCCCACCGGCCTCGGCGGCTTTCTCCAGCCAAGGCAGTGCCGGTCCTTGGCACCTCGGGGCCAAGCACAGGGGTGACCATCGCTCTCCCTGCACCCGGCCCCGAGACAGAGGCTCCGGGTGTCCCCGGACCGCGGGCCGAGGGGACGCCCAGCCGCCCCACCCCACCGGAGGCCTCCGTCTCCCCTGGCAGGCACCGCGGCCCCTCTCCCACGCCCCGCGGCGGCCCCTCCATCCCCCGCCCCCCCTCCCCCCCCCCCCCCCCCCCCCCCGCACAGCCACAAAAGAGCCCGGACAAAGCAGCGGAGGTAGGGAGCGCCACACCTGCGCGCGCGCGCGGCCCTCTCCCCGGGCCTCCAGGAGAGACCACCACAGGGGAAATGCAGGCAGGCAGGCAGGCACAAAACCCACAGGAGGAGGGTGCCTGGGCCTGAGCCTCTCCTCCCGCGTGCGGGACCCCGGGCGGGGCTCGGACCCCACCGTCACTCCGCAGACCCTGGAGGCCTGTCCCGGGGTCCCACGGTGACTGCCCACTCCCCGGGCACTGCCTCCTTAACAAAGACCAACGCCGGGCGCGACCGCACTCCAGTGGAGGAGCGGCCACTTCAACACAGCCTCCATGCGTCTGTCGCAGTCCGTGACCCAGCCTGTGCGTCCCTCCTTCCTGCCCCCCAACTCCCAACCCCTGTCTCGCTGGCTTCTGTCACCGCCAGGGAAGTGGCAGAGGCCCCGTGGAGCCACGGGTGGCGAGAAGGGGCCTCGCGGCGGGCAAGGAGTAACCCGCTGCCCAGGTCCGCGGCGTCCTGTGGAGGCGGGGAGCAGGCGGGAGGCGCGGCGCCACTGTTGCCGGCCAGCGGGGAGAGGCTCGCCGCCGGCGCGGCCCAACAACCTGGCGCGCGCTCACCACGCAGGCCGGGCGACTGCTCTTGGGGCGCCGGGAGCCCGGTCCCAGCGTCTACGGCCATACCACCCTGCACGCGCCGGATCTCCACTGATCTCGGAAGCTAAGCAGGGTCGGGCCTGGTTAGTACTTGGATGGGAGACCGCCTGGGAATACCGGGTGCTGTAGGCTTTTGCCCGCCACTCCTTTTGCGGCCGCCACGCCCCTGGACCCTCTGCAGCCGCCAACCCCGGCGCAGGACCCCTGGCCAGCGGGGCTGGGCGGGGTCGGGGGTGGGGGGGTGGGTAGTGGGAGGGTGGGGTCGGGGCCGCCGCCCGGGCATAAAGCCTAGCAGCCCCGGCCTCACGCCAGGCGCCTCGGCCCGGTCTGTCCCCCACAGCCCCTTCTTAGTCCTCTTCCCTCCCGCGAGCGCAAGCGGTCAACCGGCAGCCCTTCGCCGCGCCCCCTACGCCGCCCGCAAAGCCCAAGCCCGGGGCTGCCCGCCGGCGCCGGCCTCCCACCGGCCTCGGCGGCTTTCTCCAGCCAAGGCAGTGCCGGTCCTTGGCACCTCGGGGCCAAGCACAGGGGTGACCATCGCTCTCCCTGCACCCGGCCCCGAGACAGAGGCTCCGGGTGTCCCCGGACCGCGGGCCGAGGGGACGCCCAGCCGCCCCACCCCACCGGAGGCCTCCGTCTCCCCTGGCAGGCACCGCGGCCCCTCTCCCACGCCCCGCGGCGGCCCCTCCATCCCCCGCCCCCCCTCCCCCCCCCCCCCCCCCCCCCCCGGCACAGCCACAAAAGAGCCCGGACAAAGCAGCGGAGGTAGGGAGCGCCACACCTGCGCGCGCGCGCGGCCCTCTCCCCGAACCTCCAGGAGAGACCACCACAGGGGAAATGCAGGCAGGCAGGCAGGCACAAAACCCACAGGAGGAGGGTGCCTGGGCCAGAGCCTCTCCCCCGCGTGCGGGACCCCGGGCGGGGCTCGGACCCCACCGTCACTCCGCAGACCCTGGAGGCCTGCCCCGGGGTCCCACGGTGACTGCCCACCCCCCGGGCACTGCCTCCTTAACAAAGACCAACGCCGGGCGCGACCGCACTCCGGTGGAGGAGCGGCCACTTCAACACAGCCTCCGTGCGTCTGTCGCAGTCCGTGACCCAGCCTGTGCGTCCCTCCTTCCTGCCCCCCAACTCCCAACCCCTGTCTCGCTGGCTTCTGTCACCGCCAGGGAAGTGGCAGAGGCCCCGTGGAGCCACGGGTGGCGAGAAGGGGCCTCGCGGCGGGCAAGGAGTAACCCGCTGCCCAGGTCCGCGGCGTCCTGTGGAGGCGGGGAGCAGGCGGGAGGCGCGGCGCCACTGTTGCCGGCCAGCGGGGAGAGGCTCGCCGCCGGCGCGGCCCAACAACCTGGCGCGCGCTCACCACGCAGGCCGGGCGGCTGCTCTTGGGGCGCCGGGAGCCCGGTCGCAGCGTCTACGGCCATACCACGCTGAACGCGCCCGATCTCGTCTGATCTCGGAAGCTAAGCAGGGTCGGGCCTGGTTAGTACTTGGATGGGAGACCGCCTGGGGATACCGGGTGCTGTAGGCTTTTGCCCGCCACGCCCCTGGACCCTCTGCAGCCGCCAACCCCGGCGCAGGACCCCTGGCCAGCGGGGCTGGGCGGGGTCGGGGGTGGGGTGGTGGGTAGTGGGCGGGTGGGGTCGGGGCCGCCGCCCGGGCATAAAGCCTCGCACCCCGGCCTCACGCCAGGCGCCTCGGCCGGTCTGTCCCCCACAGCCCCTTCTTAGTCCTCTTCCCTCCCGCGAGCGCAAGCGGTCAACCGGCAGCCCTTCGCCGCGCCCCCTACGCCGCCCCCAAAGCCCAAGCCCGGGGCTGCCCGCCGGCGCCGGCCTCCCACCGGCCTCGGCGGCTTTCTCCAGCCAAGGCAGTGCCGGTCCTTGGCACCTCGGGGCCAAGCACAGGGGTGACCATCGCTCTCCCTGCACCCGGCCCCGAGACAGAGGCTCCGGGTGTCCCCGGACCGCGGGCCGAGGGCACGCCCAGCCACCCCACCCCACCGGAGGCCTCCGTCTCCCCTGGCAGGCACCGCGGCCCCTCTCCCACGCCCCGCGGCGGCCCCTCCATCCCCCGCCCCCCCTCCCCCCCCTCCCCCCCCCTCCCCCCCCGCACAGCCACAAAAGAGCCCGGACAAAGCAGCGGAGGTAGGGAGCGCCACACCTGCGCGCGCGCGCGGCCCTCTCCCCGGGCCTCCAGGAGAGACCACCACAGGGGAAATGCAGGCAGGCAGGCAGGCACAAAACCCACAGGAGGAGGGTGCCTGGGCCTGAGCCTCTCCTCCCGCGTGCGGGACCCCGGGCGGGGCTCGGACCCCACCGTCACTCCGCAGACCCTGGAGGCCTGTCCCGGGGACCCACGGTGACTGCCCACCCCCCGGGCACTGCCTCCTTAACGGAGCCCAGCCCCGGGCGCGACCGCACTCCGGTGGAGGAGCGGCCACTTCAACACAGCCTCCGTGCGTCTGTCGCAGTCCGTGACCCAGCCTGTGCGTCCCTCCTTCCTGCCCCCCAACTCCCAACCCCTGTCTCGCTGGCTTCTGTCACCGCCAGGGAAGTGGCAGAGGCCCCGTGGAGCCACGGGTGGCGAGAAGGGGCCTCGCGGCGGGCAAGGAGTAACCCGCTGCCCAGGCCCGCGGCGTCCTGTGGAGGCGGGGAGCAGGCGGGAGGCGCGGCGCCACTGTTGCCGGCCAGCGGGGAGAGACTCGCCGCTGGCGCGGCCCAACAACCTGGCGCGCGCTCACCACGCAGGCCGGGCGGCTGCTCTTGGGGCGCCGGGAGCCCGGTCCCAGCGTCTACGGCCATACCACCCTGAACGCGCCCGATCTCGTCTGATCTCGGAAGCTAAGCAGGGTCGGGCCTGGTTAGTACTTGGATGGGAGACCGCCTGGGAATACCGGGTGCTGTAGGCTTTTGCCCACCACTCCTTTTGCGGCCGCCACGCCCCTGGACCCTCTGCAGCCGCCAACCCCGGCGCAGGACCCCTGGCCAGCGGGGCTGGGCGGGGTCGGGGGTGGGGGGGTGGGTAGTGGGAGGGTGGGGTCGGGGCCGCCGCCCGGGCATAAAGCCTAGCAGCCCCGGCCTCACGCCAGGCGCCTCGGCCCGGTCTGTCCCCCACAGCCCCTTCTTAGTCCTCTTACCTCCCGCGAGCGCAAGCGGTCAACCGGCAGCCCTTCGCCGCGCCCCCTACGCCGCCCCCAAAGCCCAAGCCCAGGGTTGCCTGCAGGCGCCAGCCTCCAACCGGCCTTGGGCGGCTTTCTCCAGCCAAGGCAGTGCCGGTCCTTGGCACCTCAAAGCCGAGCACAGGGGTGACCATCCCTCTCCCTGCACCCGGGCCCCGAGACAGAGGCTCCGGGTGTCCCTGGACCGCGGGCGTAGGGGACGCCCAGCCGCCCCACCCCACCGGAGGCCTCCGTCTCCCCTGGCAGGCACCGCGGCCCCTCTCCCACGCCCCGCGGCGGCCCCTCCATCCCCCGCCCCCCTCCCCCCCCTCCCCCCCCCCCCCCCCCCCCGGCACAGCCACAAAAGAGCCCGGACAAAGCAGCGGAGGTAGGGAGCGCCACACCTGCGCGCGCGCGCGGCCCTCTCCCCAGGCCTCCAGGAGAGACCACCACAGGGGAAATGCAGGCAGGCAGGCAGGCACAAAACCCACAGGAGGAGGGTGCCTGGGCCTGAGCCTCTCCCCCGCGTGCGGGATCCCGGGCGGGGCTCGGACCCCACCGTCACTCCGCAGACCCTGGAGGCCTGCCCCGGGGTCCCACGGTGACTGCCCACCCCCCGGGCACTGCCTCCTTAACAAAGACCAACGCCGGGCGCGACCGCACTCCGGTGGAGGAGCGGCCACTTCAACACAGCCTCCGTGCGTCTGTCGCAGTCCGTGACCCAGCCTGTGCGTCCCTCCTTCCTGCCCCCCAACTCCCAACCCCTGTCTCGCTGGCTTCTGTCACCGCCAGGGAAGTGGCAGAGGCCCCGTGGAGCCACGGGTGGCGAGAAGGGGCCTCGCGGCGGGCAAGGAGTAACCCGCTGCCCAGGTCCGCGGCGTCCTGTGGAGGCGGGGAGCAGGCGGGAGGCGCGGCGCCACTGTTGCCGGCCAGCGGGGAGAGACTCGCCGCCGGCGCGGCCCAACAACCTGGCGCGCGCTCACCACGCAGGCCGGGCGGCTGCTCTTGGGGCGCCGGGAGCCCGGTCGCAGCGTCTACGGCCATACCACGCTGAACGCGCCCGATCTCGTCTGATCTCGGAAGCTAAGCAGGGTCGGGCCTGGTTAGTACTTGGATGGGAGACCGCCTGGGGATACCGGGTGCTGTAGGCTTTTGCCCGCCACTCCTTTTGCGGCCGCCACGCCCCTGGACCCTCTGCAGCCGCCAACCCCGGCGCAGGACCCCTGGCCAGCGGGGCTGGGCGGGGTCGGGGGTGGGGGGGTGGGTAGTGGGCGGGTGGGGTCGGGGCCGCCGCCCGGGCATAAAGCCTAGCAGCCCCGGCCTCACGCCAGGCGCCTCGGCCCGGTCTGTCCCCCACAGCCCCTTCTTAGTCCTCTTCCCTCCCGCGAGCGCAAGCGGTCAACCGGCAGCCCTTCGCCGCGCCCCCTACGCCGCCCCCAAAGCCCAAGCCCGGGGCTGCCCGCCGGCGCCGGCCTCCCACCGGCCTCGGCGGCTTTCTCCAGCCAAGGCAGTGCCGGTCCTTGGCACCTCGGGGCCAAGCACAGGGGTGACCATCGCTCTCCCTGCACCCGGCCCCGAGACAGAGGCTCCGGGTGTCCCCGGACCGCGGGCCGAGGGGACGCCCAGCCGCCCCACCCCACCGGAGGCCTCCGTCTCCCCTGGCAGGCACCGCGGCCCCTCTCCCACGCCCCGCGGCGGCCCCTCCATCCCCCGCCCCCCCTCCCCCCCCTCCCCCCCCCCCCCCCCCCCGGCACAGCCACAAAAGAGCCCGGACAAAGCAGCGGAGGTAGGGAGCGCCACACCTGCGCGCGCGCGGCCCTCTCCCCGGGCCTCCAGGAGAGACCACCACAGGGGAAATGCAGGCAGGCAGGCAGGCACAAAACCCACAGGAGGAGGGTGCCTGGGCCTGAGCCTCTCCTCCCGCGTGCGGGACCCCGGGCGGGGCTCGGACCCCACCGTCACTCCGCAGACCCTGGAGGCCTGTCCCGGGGTCCCACGGTGACTGCCCACTCCCCGGGCACTGCCTCCTTAACGGAGCCCAGCCCCGGGCGCGACCGCACTCCGGTGGAGGAGCGGCCACTTCAACACAGCCTCCGTGCGTCTGTCGCAGTCCGTGACCCAGCCTGTGCGTCCCTCCTTCCTGCCCCCCAACTCCCAACCCCTGTCTCGCTGGCTTCTGTCACCGCCAGGGAAGTGGCAGAGGCCCCGTGGAGCCACGGGTGGCGAGAAGGGGCCTCGCGGCGGGCAAGGAGTAACCCGCTGCCCAGGCCCGCGGCGTCCTGTGGAGGCGGGGAGCAGGCGGGAGGCGCGGCGCCACTGTTGCCGGCCAGCGGGGAGAGGCTCGCCGCCGGCGCGGCCCAACAACCTGGCGCGCGCTCACCACGCAGGCCGGGCGGCTGCTCTTGGGGCGCCGGGAGCCCGGTCGCAGCGTCTACGGCCATACCACCCTGAACTCGCCCGATCTCGTCTGATCTCGGAAGCTAAGCAGGGTCGGGCCTGGTTAGTACTTGGATGGGAGACCGCCTGGGAATACCGGGTGCTGTAGGCTTTTGCCCGCCACTCCTTTTGCGGCCGCCACGCCCCTGGACCCTCTGCAGCCGCCAACCCCGGCGCAGGACCCCTGGCCAGCGGGGCTGGGCGGGGTCGGGGGTGGGGGGGTGGGTAGTGGGCGGGTGGGGTCGGGGCCGCCGCCCGGGCATAAAGCCTCGCACCCCGGCCTCACGCCAGGCGCCTCGGCCGGTCTGTCCCCCACAGCCCCTTCTTAGTCCTCTTCCCTCCCGCGAGCGCAAGCGGTCAACCGGCAACCCTTCGCCGCGCCCCCTACGCCGCCCCCAAAGCCCAAGCCCGGGGCTGCCCGCCGGCGCCGGCCTCCCACCGGCCTCGGCGGCTTTCTCCAGCCAAGGCAGTGCCGGTCCTTGGCACCTCGGGGCCAAGCACAGGGGTGACCATCGCTCTCCCTGCACCCGGCCCCGAGACAGAGGCTCCGGGTGTCCCCGGACCGCGGGCCGAGGGGACGCCCAGCCGCCCCACCCCACCGGAGGCCTCCGTCTCCCCTGGCAGGCACCGCGGCCCCTCTCCCACGACCCGCGGCGGCCCCTCCATCCCCCGTCCCCCCTCCCCCCCTCCTCGCACAGCCACAAAAGAGCCCGGACAAAGCAGCGGAGGTAGGGAGCGCCACACCTGCGCGCGCGCGCGGCCCTCTCCCCGGGCCTCCAGGAGAGACCACCACAGGGGAAATGCAGGCAGGCAGGCAGGCACAAAACCCACAGGAGGAGGGTGCCTGGGCCAGAGCCTCTCCCCCGCGTGCGGGACCCCGGGCGGGGCTCGGACCCCACCGTCACTCCGCAGACCCTGGAGGCCTGCCCCGGGGTCCCACGGTGACTGCCCACCCCCCGGGCACTGCCTCCTTAACAAAGACCAACGCCGGGCGCGACCGCACTCCGGTGGAGGAGCGGCCACTTCAACACAGCCTCCATGCGTCTGTCGCAGTCCGTGACCCAGCCTGTGCGTCCCTCCTTCCTGCCCCCCAACTCCCAACCCCTGTCTCGCTGGCTTCTGTCACCGCCAGGGAAGTGGCAGAGGCCCCGTGGAGCCACGGGTGGCGAGAAGGGGCCTCGCGGCGGGCAAGGAGTAACCCGCTGCCCAGGTCCGCGGCGTCCTGTGGAGGCGGGGAGCAGGCGGGAGGCGCGGCGCCACTGTTGCCGGCCAGCGGGGAGAGGCTCGCCGCCGGCGCGGCCCAACAACCTGGCGCGCGCTCACCACGCAGGCCGGGCGACTGCTCTTGGGGCGCCGGGAGCCCGGTCCCAGCGTCTACGGCCATACCACCCTGCACGCGCCGGATCTCCACTGATCTCGGAAGCTAAGCAGGGTCGGGCCTGGTTAGTACTTGGATGGGAGACCGCCTGGGAATACCGGGTGCTGTAGGCTTTTGCCCGCCACTCCTTTTGCGGCCGCCACGCCCCTGGACCCTCTGCAGCCGCCAACCCCGGCGCAGGACCCCTGGCCAGCGGGGCTGGGCGGGGTCGGGGTTGGGGGGGTGGGTAGTGGGAGGGTGGGGTCGGGGCCGCCGCCCGGGCATAAAGCCTAGCAGCCCCGGCCTCACGCCAGGCGCCTCGGCCCGGTCTGTCCCCCACAGCCCCTTCTTAGTCCTCTTCCCTCCCGCGAGCGCAAGCGGTCAACCGGCAGCCCTTCGCCGCGCCCCCTACGCCGCCCGCAAAGCCCAAGCCCGGGGCTGCCCGCCGGCGCCGGCCTCCCACCGGCCTCGGCGGCTTTCTCCAGCCAAGGCAGTGCCGGTCCTTGGCACCTCGGGGCCAAGCACAGGGGTGACCATCGCTCTCCCTGCACCCGGCCCCGAGACAGAGGCTCCGGGTGTCCCCGGACCGCGGGCCGAGGGGACGCCCAGCCGCCCCACCCCACCGGAGGCCTCCGTCTCCCCTGGCAGGCACCGCGGCCCCTCTCCCACGCCCCGCGGCGGCCCCTCCATCCCCCGCCCCCCCCTCCCCCCCTCCTCGCACAGCCACAAAAGAGCCCGGACAAAGCAGCGGAGGTAGGGAGCGCCACACCTGCGCGCGCGCGGCCCTCTCCCCGGGCCTCCAGGAGAGACCACCACAGGGGAAATGCAGGCAGGCAGGCAGGCACAAAACCCACAGGAGGAGGGTGCCTGGGCCTGAGCCTCTCCTCCCGCGTGCAGGACCCCGGGCGGGGCTCGGACCCCACCGTCACTCCGCAGACCCTGGAGGCCTGTCCCGGGGACCCACGGTGACTGCCCACCCCCCGGGCACTGCCTCCTTAACGGAGCCCAGCCCCGGGCGCGACCGCACTCCGGTGGAGGAGCGGCCACTTCAACACAGCCTCCGTGCGTCTGTCGCAGTCCGTGACCCAGCCTGTGCGTCCCTCCTTCCTGCCCCCCAACTCCCAACCCCTGTCTCGCTGGCTTCTGTCACCGCCAGGGAAGTGGCAGAGGCCCCGTGGAGCCACGGGTGGCGAGAAGGGGCCTCGCGGCGGGCAAGGAGTAACCCGCTGCCCAGGCCCGCGGCGTCCTGTGGAGGCGGGGAGCAGGCGGGAGGCGCGGCGCCACTGTTGCCGGCCAGCGGGGAGAGACTCGCCGCTGGCGCGGCCCAACAACCTGGCGCGCGCTCACCACGCAGGCCGGGCGGCTGCTCTTGGGGCGCCGGGAGCCCGGTCCCAGCGTCTACGGCCATACCACCCTGAACGCGCCCGATCTCGTCTGATCTCGGAAGCTAAGCAGGGTCGGGCCTGGTTAGTACTTGGATGGGAGACCGCCTGGGAATACCGGGTGCTGTAGGCTTTTGCCCACCACTCCTTTTGCGGCCGCCACGCCCCTGGACCCTCTGCAGCCGCCAACCCCGGCGCAGGACCCCTGGCCAGCGGGGCTGGGCGGGGTCGGGGGTGGGGGGGTGGGTAGTGGGAGGGTGGGGTCGGGGCCGCCGCCCGGGCATAAAGCCTAGCAGCCCCGGCCTCACGCCAGGCGCCTCGGCCCGGTCTGTCCCCCACAGCCCCTTCTTAGTCCTCTTACCTCCCGCGAGCGCAAGCGGTCAACCGGCAGCCCTTCGCCGCGCCCCCTACGCCGCCCCCAAAGCCCAAGCCCAGGGTTGCCTGCAGGCGCCAGCCTCCAACCGGCCTTGGGCGGCTTTCTCCAGCCAAGGCAGTGCCGGTCCTTGGCACCTCAAAGCCGAGCACAGGGGTGACCATCCCTCTCCCTGCACCCGGGCCCCGAGACAGAGGCTCCGGGTGTCCCTGGACCGCGGGCGTAGGGGACGCCCAGCCGCCCCACCCCACCGGAGGCCTCCGTCTCCCCTGGCAGGCACCGCGGCCCCTCTCCCACGCCCCGCGGCGGCCCCTCCATCCCCCGCCCCCCTCCCCCCCCTCCCCCCCCCCCCCCCCCCCCGGCACAGCCACAAAAGAGCCCGGACAAAGCAGCGGAGGTAGGGAGCGCCAAACCTGCGCGCGCGCGCGGCCCTCTCCCCGAACCTCCAGGAGAGACCACCACAGGGGAAATGCAGGCAGGCAGGCAGGCACAAAACCCACAGGAGGAGGGTGCCTGGGCCTGAGCCTCTCCCCCGCGTGCGGGACCTCGGGCGGGGCTCGGACCCCACCGTCACTCCGCAGACCCTGGAGGCCTGCCCCGGGGTCCCACGGTGACTGCCCACCCCCCGGGCACTGCCTCCTTAACAAAGACCAACGCCGGGCGCGACCGCACTCCGGTGGAGGAGCGGCCACTTCAACACAGCCTCCGTGCGTCTGTCGCAGTCCGTGACCCAGCCTGTGCGTCCCTCCTTCCTGCCCCCCAACTCCCAACCCCTGTCTCGCTGGCTTCTGTCACCGCCAGGGAAGTGGCAGAGGCCCCGTGGAGCCACGGGTGGCGAGAAGGGGCCTCGCGGCGGGCAAGGAGTAACCCGCTGCCCAGGTCCGCGGCGTCCTGTGGAGGCGGGGAGCAGGCGGGAGGCGCGGCGCCACTGTTGCCGGCCAGCGGGGAGAGACTCGCCGCCGGCGCGGCCCAACAACCTGGCGCGCGCTCACCACGCAGGCCGGGCGGCTGCTCTTGGGGCGCCGGGAGCCCGGTCGCAGCGTCTACGGCCATACCACGCTGAACGCGCCCGATCTCGTCTGATCTCGGAAGCTAAGCAGGGTCGGGCCTGGTTAGTACTTGGATGGGAGACCGCCTGGGGATACCGGGTGCTGTAGGCTTTTGCCCGCCACTCCTTTTGCGGCCGCCACGCCCCTGGACCCTCTGCAGCCGCCAACCCCGGGGCAGGACCCCTGGCCAGCGGGGCTGGGCGGGGTCGGGGGTGGGGGGGTGGGTAGTGGGCGGGTGGGGTCGGGGCCGCCGCCCGGGCATAAAGCCTAGCAGCCCCGGCCTCACGCCAGGCGCCTCGGCCCGGTCTGTCCCCCACAGCCCCTTCTTAGTCCTCTTCCCTCCCGCGAGCGCAAGCGGTCAACCGGCAGCCCTTCGCCGCGCCCCCTACGCCGCCCCCAAAGCCCAAGCCCGGGGCTGCCCGCCGGCGCCGGCCTCCCACCGGCCTCGGCGGCTTTCTCCAGCCAAGGCAGTGCCGGTCCTTGGCACCTCGGGGCCAAGCACAGGGGTGACCATCGCTCTCCCTGCACCCGGCCCCGAGACAGAGGCTCCGGGTGTCCCCGGACCGCGGGCCGAGGGGACGCCCAGCCGCCCCACCCCACCGGAGGCCTCCGTCTCCCCTGGCAGGCACCGCGGCCCCTCTCCCACGCCCCGCGGCGGCCCCTCCATCCCCCGCCCCCCCTCCCCCCCCTCCCCCCCCCCCCCCCCCGGCACAGCCACAAAAGAGCCCGGACAAAGCAGCGGAGGTAGGGAGCGCCACACCTGCGCGCGCGCGGCCCTCTCCCCGGGCCTCCAGGAGAGACCACCACAGGGGAAATGCAGGCAGGCAGGCAGGCACAAAACCCACAGGAGGAGGGTGCCTTGGCCTGAGCCTCTCCTCCCGCGTGCGGGACCCCGGGCGGGGCTCGGACCCCACCGTCACTCCGCAGACCCTGGAGGCCTGTCCCGGGGTCCCACGGTGACTGCCCACTCCCCGGGCACTGCCTCCTTAACGGAGCCCAGCCCCGGGCGCGACCGCACTCCGGTGGAGGAGCGGCCACTTCAACACAGCCTCCGTGCGTCTGTCGCAGTCCGTGACCCAGCCTGTGCGTCCCTCCTTCCTGCCCCCCAACTCCCAACCCCTGTCTCGCTGGCTTCTGTCACCGCCAGGGAAGTGGCAGAGGCCCCGTGGAGCCACGGGTGGCGAGAAGGGGCCTCGCGGCGGGCAAGGAGTAACCCGCTGCCCAGGCCCGCGGCGTCCTGTGGAGGCGGGGAGCAGGCGGGAGGCGCGGCGCCACTGTTGCCGGCCAGCGGGGAGAGGCTCGCCGCCGGCGCGGCCCAACAACCTGGCGCGCGCTCACCACGCAGGCCGGGCGGCTGCTCTTGGGGCGCCGGGAGCCCGGTCGCAGCGTCTACGGCCATACCACCCTGAACTCGCCCGATCTCGTCTGATCTCGGAAGCTAAGCAGGGTCGGGCCTGGTTAGTACTTGGATGGGAGACCGCCTGGGAATACCGGGTGCTGTAGGCTTTTGCCCGCCACTCCTTTTGCGGCCGCCACGCCCCTGGACCCTCTGCAGCCGCCAACCCCGGCGCAGGACCCCTGGCCAGCGGGGCTGGGCGGGGTCGGGGGTGGGGGGGTGGGTAGTGGGCGGGTGGGGTCGGGGCCGCCGCCCGGGCATAAAGCCTCGCACCCCGGCCTCACGCCAGGCGCCTCGGCCGGTCTGTCCCCCACAGCCCCTTCTTAGTCCTCTTCCCTCCCGCGAGCGCAAGCGGTCAACCGGCAACCCTTCGCCGCGCCCCCTACGCCGCCCCCAAAGCCCAAGCCCGGGGCTGCCCGCCGGCGCCGGCCTCCCACCGGCCTCGGCGGCTTTCTCCAGCCAAGGCAGTGCCGGTCCTTGGCACCTCGGGGCCAAGCACAGGGGTGACCATCGCTCTCCCTGCACCCGGCCCCGAGACAGAGGCTCCGGGTGTCCCCGGACCGCGGGCCGAGGGGACGCCCAGCCGCCCCACCCCACCGGAGGCCTCCGTCTCCCCTGGCAGGCACCGCGGCCCCTCTCCCACGCCCCGCGGCGGCCCCTCCATCCCCCGCCCCCCCTCCCCCCCCCCCCCCCCCCCCCCCCCCCCCGGCACAGCCACAAAAGAGCCCGGACAAAGCAGCGGAGGTAGGGAGCGCCACACCTGCGCGCGCGCGCGGCCCTCTCCCCGGGCCTCCAGGAGAGACCACCACAGGGGAAATGCAGGCAGGCAGGCAGGCACAAAACCCACAGGAGGAGGGTGCCTGGGCCAGAGCCTCTCCCCCGCGTGCGGGACCCCGGGCGGGGCTCGGACCCCACCGTCACTCCGCAGACCCTGGAGGCCTGCCCCGGGGTCCCACGGTGACTGCCCACCCCCCGGGCACTGCCTCCTTAACAAAGACCAACGCCGGGCGCGACCGCACTCCGGTGGAGGAGCGGCCACTTCAACACAGCCTCCATGCGTCTGTCGCAGTCCGTGACCCAGCCTGTGCGTCCCTCCTTCCTGCCCCCCAACTCCCAACCCCTGTCTCGCTGGCTTCTGTCACCGCCAGGGAAGTGGCAGAGGCCCCGTGGAGCCACGGGTGGCGAGAAGGGGCCTCGCGGCGGGCAAGGAGTAACCCGCTGCCCAGGTCCGCGGCGTCCTGTGGAGGCGGGGAGCAGGCGGGAGGCGCGGCGCCACTGTTGCCGGCCAGCGGGGAGAGGCTCGCCGCCGGCGCGGCCCAACAACCTGGCGCGCGCTCACCACGCAGGCCGGGCGGCTGCTCTTGGGGCGCCGGGAGCCCGGTCCCAGCGTCTACGGCCATACCACCCTGAACGCGCCCGATCTCGTCTGATCTCGGAAGCTAAGCAGGGTCGGGCCTGGTTAGTACTTGGATGGGAGACCGCCTGGGAATACCGGGTGCTGTAGGCTTTTGCCCGCCACTCCTTTTGCGGCCGCCACGCCCCTGGACCCTCTGCAGCCGCCAACCCCGGCGCAGGACCCCTGGCCAGCGGGGCTGGGCGGGGTCGGGGGTGGGGGGGTGGGTAGTGGGAGGGTGGGGTCGGGGCCGCCGCCCGGGCATAAAGCCTAGCAGCCCCGGCCTCACGCCAGGCGCCTCGGCCCGGTCTGTCCCCCACAGCCCCTTCTTAGTCCTCTTCCCTCCCGCGAGCGCAAGCGGTCAACCGGCAGCCCTTCGCCGCGCCCCCTACGCCGCCCGCAAAGCCCAAGCCCGGGGCTGCCCGCCGGCGTCGGCCTCCCACCGGCCTCGGCGGCTTTCTCCAGCCAAGGCAGTGCCGGTCCTTGGCACCTCGGGGCCAAGCACAGGGGTGACCATCACTCTCCCTGCACCCGGCCCCGAGACAGAGGCTCCGGGTGTCCCCGGACCGCGGGCCGAGGGGACGCCCAGCCGCCCCACCCCACCGGAGGCCTCCGTCTCCCCTGGCAGGCACCGCGGCCCCTCTCCCACGCCCCGCGGCGGCCCCTCCATCCCCCGCCCCCCCCTCCCCCCCTCCTCGCACAGCCACAAAAGAGCCCGGACAAAGCAGCGGAGGTAGGGAGCGCCACACCTGCGCGCGCGCGGCCCTCTCCCCGGGCCTCCAGGAGAGACCACCACAGGGGAAATGCAGGCAGGCAGGCAGGCACAAAACCCACAGGAGGAGGGTGCCTGGGCCTGAGCCTCTCCTCCCGCGTGCGGGACCCCGGGCGGGGCTCGGACCCCACCGTCACTCCGCAGACCCTGGAGGCCTGTCCCGGGGTCCCACGGTGACTGCCCACCCCCCGGGCACTGCCTCCTTAACGGAGCCCAGCCCCGGGCGCGACCGCACTCCGGTGGAGGAGCGGCCACTTCAACACAGCCTCCGTGCGTCTGTCGCAGTCCGTGACCCAGCCTGTGCGTCCCTCCTTCCTGCCCCCCAACTCCCAACCCCTGTCTCGCTGGCTTCTGTCACCGCCAGGGAAGTGGCAGAGGCCCCGTGGAGCCACGGGTGGCGAGAAGGGGCCTCGCGGCGGGCAAGGAGTAACCCGCTGCCCAGGTCCGCGGCGTCCTGTGGAGGCGGAAAGCAGGCGGGAGGCGCGGCGCCACTGTTGCCGGCCAGCGGGGAGAGGCTCGCCGCCGGCGCGGCCCAACAACCTGGCGCGCGCTCACCACGCAGGCCGGGCGGCTGCTCTTGGGGCGCCGGGAGCCCGGTCCCAGCGTCTACGGCCATACCACCCTGAACGCGCCCGATCTCGTCTGATCTCGGAAGCTAAGCAGGGTCGGGCCTGGTTAGTACTTGGATGGGAGACCGCCTGGGAATACCGGGTGCTGTAGGCTTTTGCCCGCCACTCCTTTTGCGGCCGCCACGCCCCTGGACCCTCTGCAGCCGCCAACCCCGGCGCAGGACCCCTGGCCAGCGGGGCTGGGCGGGGTCGGGGGTGGGTGGGTGGGTAGTGGGAGGGTGGGGTCGGGGCCGCCGCCCGGGCATAAAGCCTAGCAGCCCCGGCCTCACGCCAGGCGCCTCGGCCCGGTCTGTCCCCCACAGCCCCTTCTTAGTCCTCTTCCCTCCCGCGAGCGCAAGCGGTCAACCGGCAGCCCTTCGCCGCGCCCCCTACGCCGCCCGCAAAGCCCAAGCCCGGGGCTGCCCGCCGGCGCCGGCCTCCCACCGGCCTCGGCGGCTTTCTCCAGCCAAGGCAGTGCCGGTCCTTGGCACCTCGGGGCCAAGCACAGGGGTGACCATCGCTCTCCCTGCACCCGGCCCCGAGACAGAGGCTCCGGGTGTCCCCGGACCGCGG
Organism: Rhinolophus hipposideros; assembly: GCF_964194185.1. Lineage (NCBI taxonomy): Eukaryota > Metazoa > Chordata > Mammalia > Chiroptera > Rhinolophidae > Rhinolophus > Rhinolophus hipposideros. Next base: position 73,294 of record NW_027669474.1, on the reverse strand, counting down.
GCCGAGGGGACGCCCAGCCGCCCCACCCCACCGGAGGCCTCCGTCTCCCCTGGCAGGCACCGCGGCCCCTCTCCCACGCCCCGCGGCGGCCCCTCCATCCCCCGCCCCCCCCTCCCCCCCTCCTCGCACAGCCACAAAAGAGCCCGGACAAAGCAGCGGAGGTAGGGAGCGCCACACCTGCGCGCGCGCGGCCCTCTCCCCGGGCCTCCAGGAGAGACCACCACAGGGGAAATGCAGGCAGGCAGGCAGGCACAAAACCCACAGGAGGAGGGTGCCTGGGCCTGAGCCTCTCCTCCCGCGTGCGGGACCCCGGGCGGGGCTCGGACCCCACCGTCACTCCGCAGACCCTGGAGGCCTGTCCCGGGGTCCCACGGTGACTGCCCACCCCCCGGGCACTGCCTCCTTAACGGAGCCCAGCCCCGGGCGCGACCGCACTCCGGTGGAGGAGCGGCCACTTCAACACAGCCTCCGTGCGTCTGTCGCAGTCCGTGACCCAGCCTGTGCGTCCCTCCTTCCTGCCCCCCAACTCCCAACCCCTGTCTCGCTGGCTTCTGTCACCGCCAGGGAAGTGGCAGAGGCCCCGTGGAGCCACGGGTGGCGAGAAGGGGCCTCGCGGCGGGCAAGGAGTAACCCGCTGCCCAGGCCCGCGGCGTCCTGTGGAGGCGGGGAGCAGGCGGGAGGCGCGGCGCCAATGTTGCCGGCCAGCGGGGAGAGGCTCGCCGCCGGCGCGGCCCAACAACCTGGCGCGCGCTCACCACGCAGGCCGGGCGGCTGCTCTTGGGGCGCCTGGAGCCCGGTCCCAGCGTCTACGGCCATACCACCCTGAACGCGCCCGATCTCGTCTGATCTCGGAAGCTAAGCAGGGTCGGGCCTGGTTAGTACTTGGATGGGAGACCGCCTGGGAATACCGGGTGCTGTAGGCTTTTGCCCGCCACTCCTTTTGCGGCCGCCACGCCCCTGGACCCTCTGCAGCCGCCAACCCCGGCGCAGGACCCCTGGCCAGCGGGGCTGGGCGGGGTCGGGGGTGGGGTGGTGGGTAGTGGGAGGGTGGGGTCGGGGCCGCCGCCCGGGCATAAAGCCTAGCAGCCCCGGCCTCACGCCAGGCGCCTCGGCCCGGTCTGTCCCCCACAGCCCCTTCTTAGTCCTCTTCCCTCCCGCGAGCGCAAGCGGTCAACCGGCAGCCCTTCGCCGCGCCCCCTACGCCGCCCGCAAAGCCCAAGCCCGGGGCTGCCCGCCGGCGCCGGCCTCCCACCGGCCTCGGCGGCTTTCTCCAGCCAAGGCAGTGCCGGTCCTTGGCACCTCGGGGCCAAGCACAGGGGTGACCATCGCTCTCCCTGCACCCGGCCCCGAGACAGAGGCTCCGGGTGTCCCCGGACCGCGGGCCGAGGGGACGCCCAGCCGCCCCACCCCACCGGAGGCCTCCGTCTCCCCTGGCAGGCACCGCGGCCCCTCTCCCACGCCCCGCGGCGGCCCCTCCATCCCCCGCCCCCCCTCCCCCCCGCCCCCCCTCCCCCCCCGCACAGCCACAAAAGAGCCCGGACAAAGCAGCGGAGGTAGGGAGCGCCACACCTGCGCGCGCGCGCGGCCCCTCTCCCCGGGCCTCCAGGAGAGACCACCACAGGGGAAATGCAGGCAGGCAGGCAGGCACAAAACCCACAGGAGGAGGGTGCCTGGGCCTGAGCCTCTCCTCCCGCGTGCGGGACCCCGGGCGGGGCTCGGACCCCACCGTCACTCCGCAGACCCTGGAGGCCTGTCCCGGGGTCCCACGGTGACTGCCCACCCCCCGGGCACTGCCTCCTTAACGGAGCCCAGCCCCGGGCGCGACCGCACTCCGGTGGAGGAGCGGCCACTTCAACACAGCCTCCGTGCGTCTGTCGCAGTCCGTGACCCAGCCTGTGCGTCCCTCCTTCCTGCCCCCCAACTCCCAACCCCTGTCTCGCTGGCTTCTGTCACCGCCAGGGAAGTGGCAGAGGCCCCGTGGAGCCACGGGTGGCGAGAAGGGGCCTCGCGGCGGGCAAGGAGTAACCCGCTGCCCAGGCCCGCGGCGTCCTGTGGAGGCGGGGAGCAGGCGGGAGGCGCGGCGCCACTGTTGCCGGCCAGCGGGGAGAGGCTCGCCGCCGGCGCGGCCCAACAACCTGGCGCGCGCTCACCACGCAGGCCGGGCGACTGCTCTTGGGGCGCCGGGAGCCCGGTCCCAGCGTCTACGGCCATACCACCCTGAACTCGCCCGATCTCGTCTGATCTCGGAAGCTAAGCAGGGTCGGGCCTGGTTAGTACTTGGATGGGAGACCGCCTGGGGATACCGGGTGCTGTAGGCTTTTGCCCGCCACTCCTTTTGCGGCCGCCACGCCCCTGGACCCTCTGCAGCCGCCAACCCCGGCGCAGGACCCCTGGCCAGCGGGGCTGGGCGGGGTCGGGGGTGGGGGGGTGGGTAGTGGGCGGGTGGTGTCGGGGCCGCCGCCCGGGCATAAAGCCTCGCACCCCGGCCTCACGCCAGGCGCCTCGGCCCGGTCTGTCCCCCACAGCCCCTTCTTAGTCCTCTTCCCTCCCGCGAGCGCAAGCGGTCAACCGGCAGCCCTTCGCCGCGCCCCCTACGCGGCCCCCAAAGCCCAAGCCCGGGGCTGCCCGCCGGCGCCGGCCTCCCACCGGCCTCGGCGGCTTTCTCCAGCCAAGGCAGTGCCGGTCCTTGGCACCTCGGGGCCAAGCACAGGGGTGACCATCGCTCTCCCTGCACCCGGCCCCGAGACAGAGGCTCCGGGTGTCCCCGGTCCGCGGGCCGAGGGGACGCCCAGCCGCCCCACCCCACCGGAGGCCTCCGTCTCCCCTGGCAGGCACCGCGGCCCCTCTCCCACGCCCCGCGGCGGCCCCTCCATCCCCCGCCCCCCCTCCCCCCCTCCCCCCCCCCCCCCCCCCGGCACAGCCACAAAAGAGCCTGGACAAAGCAGCGGAGGTAGGGAGCGCCACACCTGCGCGCGCGCGCGGCCCTCTCCCCGAACCTCCAGGAGAGACCACCACAGGGGAAATGCAGGCAGGCAGGCAGGAACAAAACCCACAGGAGAAGGGTGCCTGGGCCAGAGCCTCTCCCCCCGCGTGCGGGACCCCGGGCGGGGCTCGGACCCCACCGTCACTCCGCAGACCCTGGAGGCCTGCCCCGGGGTCCCACGGTGACTGCCCACCCCCCGGGCACTGCCTCCTTAACGGAGCCCAGCCCCGGGCGCGACCGCACTCCGGTGGAGGAGCGGCCACTTCAACACAGCCTCCGTGCGTCTGTCGCAGTCCGTGACCCAGCCTGTGCGTCCCTCCTTCCTGCCCCCCAACTCCCAACCCCTGTCTCGCTGGCTTCTGTCACCGCCAGGGAAGTGGCAGAGGCCCCGTGGAGCCACGGGTGGCGAGAAGGGGCCTCGCGGCGGGCAAGGAGTAACCCGCTGCCCAGGTCCGCGGCGTCCTGTGGAGGCGGGGAGCAGGCGGGAGGCGCGGCGCCACTGTTGCCGGCCAGCGGGGAGAGGCTCGCCGCCGGCGCGGCCCAACAACCTGGCGCGCGCTCACCACGCAGGCCGGGCGGCTGCTCTTGGGGCGCCGGGAGCCCGGTTGCAGCGTCTACGGCCATACCACGCTGAACGCGCCCGATCTCGTCTGATCTCGGAAGCTAAGCAGGGTCGGGCCTGGTTAGTACTTGGATGGGAGACCGCCTGGGGATACCGGGTGCTGTAGGCTTTTGCCCGCCACTCCTTTTGCGGCCGCCACGCCCCTGGACCCTCTGCAGCCGCCAACCCCGGCGCAGGACCCCTGGCCAGCGGGGCTGGGCGGGGTCGGGGGTGGGGTGGTGGGTAGTGGGCGGGTGGGGTCGGGGCCGCCGCCCGGGCATAAAGCCTCGCACCCCGGCCTCACGCCAGGCGCCTCGGCCGGTCTGTCCCCCACAGCCCCTTCTTAGTCCTCTTCCCTCCCGCGAGCGCAAGCGGTCAACCGGCAGCCCTTCGCCGCGCCCCCTACGCCGCCCCCAAAGCCCAAGCCCGGGGCTGCCCGCCGGCGCCGGCCTCCCACCGGCCTCGGCGGCTTTCTCCAGCCAAGGCAGTGCCGGTCCTTGGCACCTCGGGGCCAAGCACAGGGGTGACCATCGCTCTCCCTGCACCCGGCCCCGAGACAGAGGCTCCGGGTGTCCCCGGACCGCGGGCCGAGGGCACGCCCAGCCACCCCACCCCACCGGAGGCCTCCGTCTCCCCTGGCAGGCACCGCGGCCCCTCTCCCACGCCCCGCGGCGGCCCCTCCATCCCCCGCCCCCCCTCCCCCCCCTCCCCCCCCCTCCCCCCCCCGCAAAGCCACAAAAGAGCCCGGACAAAGCAGCGGAGGTAGGGAGCGCCACACCTGCGCGCGCGCGCGGCCCTCTCCCCGGGCCTCCAGGAGAGACCACCACAGGGGAAATGCAGGCAGGCAGGCAGGCACAAAACCCACAGGAGGAGGGTGCCTGGGCCTGAGCCTCTCCTCCCGCGTGCGGGACCCCGGGCGGGGCTCGGACCCCACCGTCACTCCGCAGACCCTGGAGGCCTGTCCCGGGGTCCCACGGTGACTGCCCACCCCCCGGGCACTGCCTCCTTAACGGAGCCCAGCCCCGGGCGCGACCGCACTCCGGTGGAGGAGCGGCCACTTCAACACAGCCTCCGTGCGTCTGTCGCAGTCCGTGACCCAGCCTGTGCGTCCCTCCTTCCTGCCCCCCAACTCCCAACCCCTGTCTCGCTGGCTTCTGTCACCGCCAGGGAAGTGGCAGAGGCCCCGTGGAGCCACGGGTGGCGAGAAGGGGCCTCGCGGCGGGCAAGGAGTAACCCGCTGCCCAGGCCCGCGGCGTCCTGTGGAGGCGGGGAGCAGGCGGGAGGCGCGGCGCCACTGTTGCCGGCCAGCGGGGAGAGGCTCGCCGCCGGCGCGGCCCAACAACCTGGCGCGCGCTCACCACGCAGGCCGGGCGACTGCTCTTGGGGCGCCGGGAGCCCGGTCCCAGCGTCTACGGCCATACCACCCTGAACTCGCCCGATCTCGTCTGATCTCGGAAGCTAAGCAGGGTCGGGCCTGGTTAGTACTTGGATGGGAGACCGCCTGGGGATACCGGGTGCTGTAGGCTTTTGCCCGCCACTCCTTTTGCGGCCGCCACGTCCCTGGACCCTCTGCAGCCGCCAACCCCGGCGCAGGACCCCTGGCCAGCGGGGCTGGGCGGGGTCGGGGATGGGGTGGTGGGTAGTGGGCGGGTGGTGTCGGGGCCGCCGCCCGGGCATAAAGCCTCGCACCCCGGCCTCACGCCAGGCGCCTCGGCCCGGTCTGTCCCCCACAGCCCCTTCTTAGTCCTCTTCCCTCCCGCGAGCGCAAGCGGTCAACCGGCAGCCCTTCGCCGCGCCCCCTACGCCGCCCCCAAAGCCCAAGCCCGGGGCTGCCCGCCGGCGCCGGCCTCCCACCGGCCTCGGCGGCTTTCTCCAGCCAAGGCAGTGCCGGTCCTTGGCACCTCGGGGCCAAGCACAGGGGTGACCATCGCTCTCCCTGCACCCGGCCCCGAGACAGATGCTCCGGGTGTCCCCGGACCGCGGGCCGAGGGGACGCCCAGCCGACCCACCCCACCGGAGGCCTCCGTCTCCCCTGGCAGGCACCGCGGCCCCTCTCCCACGCCCCGCGGCGGCCCCTCCATCCCCCGCCCCCCCCCCCTTCTCGCACAGCCACAAAAGAGCCCGGACAAAGCAGCGGAGGTAGGGAGCGCCACACCTGCGCGCGCGCGGCCCTCTCCCCGGGCCTCCAGGAGAGACCACCACAGGGGAAATGCAGGCAGGCAGGCAGGCACAAAACCCACAGGAGGAGGGTGCCTGGGCCTGAGCCTCTCCTCCCGCGTGCGGGACCCCGGGCGGGGCTCGGACCCCACCGTCACTCCGCAGACCCTGGAGGCCTGTCCCGGGGTCCCACGGTGACTGCCCACCCCCCGGGCACTGCCTCCTTAACGGAGCCCAGCCCCGGGCGCGACCGCACTCCGGTGGAGGAGCGGCCACTTCAACACAGCCTCCGTGCGTCTGTCGCAGTCCGTGACCCAGCCTGTGCGTCCCTCCTTCCTGCCCCCCAACTCCCAACCCCTGTCTCGCTGGCTTCTGTCACCGCCAGGGAAGTGGCAGAGGCCCCGTGGAGCCACGGGTGGCGAGAAGGGGCCTCGCGGCGGGCAAGGAGTAACCCGCTGCCCAGGTCCGCGGCGTCCTGTGGAGGCGGGGAGCAGGCGGGAGGCGCGGCGCCACTGTTGCCGGCCAGCGGGGAGAGGCTCGCCGCCGGCGCGGCCCAACAACCTGGCGCGCGCTCACCACGCAGGCCGGGCGGCTGCTCTTGGGGCGCCGGGAGCCCGGTCGCAGCGTCTACGGCCATACCACGCTGAACGCGCCCGATCTCGTCTGATCTCGGAAGCTAAGCAGGGTCGGGCCTGGTTAGTACTTGGATGGGAGACCGCCTGGGGATACCGGGTGCTGTAGGCTTTTGCCCGCCACTCCTTTTGCGGCCGCCACGCCCCTGGACCCTCTGCAGCCGCCAACCCCGGCGCAGGACCCCTGGCCAGCGGGGCTGGGCGGGGTCGGGGGTGGGGTGGTGGGTAGTGGGCGGGTGGGGTCGGGGCCGCCGCCCGGGCATAAAGCCTCGCACCCCGGCCTCACGCCAGGCGCCTCGGCCGGTCTGTCCCCCACAGCCCCTTCTTAGTCCTCTTCCCTCCCGTGAGCGCAAGCGGTCAACCGGCAGCCCTTCGCCGCCCCCCTACGCCGCCCCCAAAGCCCAAGCCCGGGGCTGCCCGCCGGCGCCGGCCTCCCACCGGCCTCGGCGGCTTTCTCCAGCCAAGGCAGTGCCGGTCCTTGGCACCTCGGGGCCAAGCACAGGGGTGACCATCGCTCTCCCTGCACCCGGCCCCGAGACAGAGGCTCCGGGTGTCCCCGGACCGCGGGCCGAGGGCACGCCCAGCCACCCCACCCCACCGGAGGCCTCCGTCTCCCCTGGCAGGCACCGCGGCCCCTCTCCCACGCCCCGCGGCGGCCCCTCCATCCCCCGCCCCCCCTCCCCCCCCTCCCCCCCCCTCCCCCCCCCCCGCACAGCCACAAAAGAGCCCGGACAAAGCAGCGGAGGTAGGGAGCGCCACACCTGCGCGCGCGCGCGGCCCTCTCCCCGGGCCTCCAGGAGAGACCACCACAGGGGAAATGCAGGCAGGCAGGCAGGCACAAAACCCACAGGAGGAGGGTGCCTGGGCCAGAGCCTCTCCCCCGCGTGCGGGACCCCGGGCGGGGCTCGGACCCCACCGTCACTCCGCAGACCCTGGAGGCCTGCCCCGGGGTCCCACGGTGACTGCCCACCCCCCGGGCACTGCCTCCTTAACAAAGACCAACGCCGGGCGCGACCGCACTCCGGTGGAGGAGCGGCCACTTCAACACAGCCTCCGTGCGTCTGTCGCAGTCCGTGACCCAGCCTGTGCGTCCCTCCTTCCTGCCCCCCAACTCCCAACCCCTGTCTCGCTGGCTTCTGTCACCGCCAGGGAAGTGGCAGAGGCCCCGTGGAGCCACGGGTGGCGAGAAGGGGCCTCGCGGCGGGCAAGGAGTAACCCGCTGCCCAGGTCCGCGGCGTCCTGTGGAGGCGGGGAGCAGGCGGGAGGCGCGGCGCCACTGTTGCCGGCCAGCGGGGAGAGGCTCGCCGCCGGCGCGGCCCAACAACCTGGCGCGCGCTCACCACGCAGGCCGGGCGCTGCTCTTGGGGCGCCGGGAGCCCGGTTGCAGCGTCTACGGCCATACCACGCTGAACGCGCCCGATCTCGTCTGATCTCGGAAGCTAAGCAGGGTCGGGCCTGGTTAGTACTTGGATGGGAGACCGCCTGGGGATACCGGGTGCTGTAGGCTTTTGCCCGCCACTCGTTTTGCGGCCGCCACGCCCCTGGACCCTCTGCAGCCGCCAACCCCGGCGCAGGACCCCTGGCCAGCGGGGCTGGGCGGGGTCGGGGGTGGGGTGGTGGGTAGTGGGCGGGTGGGGTCGGGGCCGCCGCCCGGGCATAAAGCCTCGCACCCCGGCCTCACGCCAGGCGCCTCGGCCGGTCTGTCCCCCACAGCCCCTTCTTAGTCCTCTTCCCTCCCGCGAGCGCAAGCGGTCAACCGGCAGCCCTTCGCCGCGCCCCCTACGCCGCCCCCAAAGCCCAAGCCCGGGGCTGCCCGCCGGCGCCGGCCTCCCACCGGCCTCGGCGGCTTTCTCCAGCCAAGGCAGTGCCGGTCCTTGGCACCTCGGGGCCAAGCACAGGGGTGACCATCGCTCTCCCTGCACCCGGCCCCGAGACAGAGGCTCCGGGTGTCCCCGGACCGCGGGCCGAGGGCACGCCCAGCCACCCCACCCCACCGGAGGCCTCCGTCTCCCCTGGCAGGCACCGCGGCCCCTCTCCCACGCCCCGCGGCAGCCCCTCCATCCCCCGCCCCCCCTCCCCCCTCTCCCCCCCCCTCCCCCCCCCCCCCCCCGCACAGCCACAAAAGAGCCCGGACAAAGCAGCGGAGGTAGGGAGCGCCACACCTGCGCGCGCGCGCGGCCCTCTCCCCGGGCCTCCAGGAGAGACCACCACAGGGGAAATGCAGGCAGGCAGGCAGGCACAAAACCCACAGGAGGAGGGTGCCTGGGCCTTAGCCTCTCCTCCCGCGTGCGGGACCCCGGGCGGGGCTCGGACCCCACCGTCACTCCGCAGACCCTGGAGGCCTGTCCCGGGGTCCCACGGTGACTGCCCACCCCCCGGGCACTGCCTCCTTAACGGAGCCCAGCCCCGGGCGCGACCGCACTCCGGTGGAGGACCGGCCACTTCAACACAGCCTCCGTGCGTCTGTCGCAGTCCGTGACCCAGCCTGTGCGTCCCTCCTTCCTGCCCCCCAACTCCCAACCCCTGTCTCGCTGGCTTCTGTCACCGCCAGGGAAGTGGCAGAGGCCCCGTGGAGCCACGGGTGGCGAGAAGGGGCCTCGCGGCGGGCAAGGAGTAACCCGCTGCCCAGGTCCGCGGCGTCCTGTGGAGGCGGGGAGCAGGCGGGAGGCGCGGCGCCACTGTTGCCGGCCAGCGGGGAGAGGCTCGCCGCCGGCGCGGCCCAACAACCTGGCGCGCGCTCACCACGCAGGCCGGGCGGCTGCTCTTGGGGCGCCGGGAGCCCGGTCGCAGCGTCTACGGCCATACCACGCTGAACGCGCCCGATCTCGTCTGATCTCGGAAGCTAAGCAGGGTCGGGCCTGGTTAGTACTTGGATGGGAGACCGCCTGGGGATACCGGGTGCTGTAGGCTTTTGCCCGCCACTCCTTTTGCGGCCGCCACGCCCCTGGACCCTCTGCAGCCGCCAACCCCGGCGCAGGACCCCTGGCCAGCGGGGCTGGGCGGGGTCGGGGGTGGGGTGGTGGGTAGTGGGCGGGTGGGGTCGGGACCGCCGCCCGGGCATAAAGCCTCGCACCCCGGCCTCACGCCAGGCGCCTCGGCCGGTCTGTCCCCCACAGCCCCTTCTTAGTCCTCTTCCCTCCCGTGAGCGCAAGCGGTCAACCGGCAGCCCTTCGCCGCGCCCCCTACGCCGCCCCCAAAGCCCAAGCCCGGGGCTGCCCGCCGGCGCCGGCCTCCCACCGGCCTCGGCGGCTTTCTCCAGCCAAGGCAGTGCCGGTCCTTGGCACCTCGGGGCCAAGCACAGGGGTGACCATCGCTCTCCCTGCACCCGGCCCCGAGACAGAGGCTCCGGGTGTCCCCGGACCGCGGGCCGAGGGCACGCCCAGCCACCCCACCCCACCGGAGGCCTCCGTCTCCCCTGGCAGGCACCGCGGCCCCTCTCCCACGCCCCGCGGCGGCCCCTCCATCCCCCGCCCCCCCTCCCCCCCCTCCCCCCCCCTCCCCCCCCCCCGCACAGCCACAAAAGAGCCCGGACAAAGCAGCGGAGGTAGGGAGCGCCACACCTGCGCGCGCGCGCGGCCCTCTCCCCGGGCCTCCAGGAGAGACCACCACAGGGGAAATGCAGGCAGGCAGGCAGGCACAAAACCCACAGGAGGAGGGTGCCTGGGCCAGAGCCTCTCCCCCGCGTGCGGGACCCCGGGCGGGGCTCGGACCCCACCGTCACTCCGCAGACCCTGGAGGCCTGCCCCGGGGTCCCACGGTGACTGCCCACCCCCCGGGCACTGCCTCCTTAACAAAGACCAACGCCGGGCGCGACCGCACTCCGGTGGAGGAGCGGCCACTTCAACACAGCCTCCGTGCGTCTGTCGCAGTCCGTGACCCAGCCTGTGCGTCCCTCCTTCCTGCCCCCCAACTCCCAACCCCTGTCTCGCTGGCTTCTGTCACCGCCAGGGAAGTGGCAGAGGCCCCGTGGAGCCACGGGTGGCGAGAAGGGGCCTCGCGGCGGGCAAGGAGTAACCCGCTGCCCAGGTCCGCGGCGTCCTGTGGAGCCGGGGAGCAGGCGGGAGGCGCGGCGCCACTGTTGCCGGCCAGCGGGGAGAGGCTCGCCGCCAGCGCGGCCCAACAACCTGGCGCGCGCTCACCACGCAGGCCGGGCGGCTGCTCTTGGGGCGCCGGGAGCCCGGTTGCAGCGTCTACGGCCATACCACGCTGAACGCGCCCGATCTCGTCTGATCTCGGAAGCTAAGCAGGGTCGGGCCTGGTTAGTACTTGGATGGGAGACCGCCTGGGGATACCGGGTGCTGTAGGCTTTTGCCCGCCACTCCTTTTGCGGCCGCCACGCCCCTGGACCCTCTGCAGCCGCCAACCCCGGCGCAGGACCCCTGGCCATCGGGGCTGGGCGGGGTCGGGGGTGGGGTGGTGGGTAGTGGGCGGGTGGGGTCGGGGCCGCCGCCCGGGCATAAAGCCTCGCACCCCGGCCTCACGCCAGGCGCCTCGGCCGGTCTGTCCCCCACAGCCCCTTCTTAGTCCTCTTCCCTCCCGCGAGCGCAAGCGGTCAACCGGCAGCCCTTCGCCGCGCCCCCTACGCCGCCCCCAAAGCCCAAGCCCGGGGCTGCCCGCCGGCGCCGGCCTCCCACCGGCCTCGGCGGCTTTCTCCAGCCAAGGCAGTGCCGGTCCTTGGCACCTCGGGGCCAAGCACAGGGGTGACCATCGCTCTCCCTGCACCCGGCCCCGAGACAGAGGCTCCGGGTGTCCCCGGACCGCGGGCCGAGGGCACGCCCAGCCACCCCACCCCACCGGAGGCCTCCGTCTCCCCTGGCAGGCACCGCGGCCCCTCTCCCACGCCCCGCGGCGGCCCCTCCATCCCCCGCCCCCCCTCCCCCCCCTCCCCCCCCCTCCCCCCCCCCGCACAGCCACAAAAGAGCCCGGACAAAGCAGCGGAGGTAGGGAGCGCCACACCTGCGCGCGCGCGCGGCCCTCTCCCCGGGCCTCCAGGAGAGACCACCACAGGGGAAATGCAGGCAGGCAGGCAGGCACAAAACCCACAGGAGGAGGGTGCCTGGGCCAGAGCCTCTCCCCCGCGTGCGGGACCCCGGGCGGGGCTCGGACCCCACCGTCACTCCGCAGACCCTGGAGGCCTGCCCCGGGGTCCCACGGTGACTGCCCACCCCCCGGGCACTGCCTCCTTAACAAAGACCAACGCCGGGCGCGACCGCACTCCGGTGGAGGAGCGGCCACTTCAACACAGCCTCCGTGCGTCTGTCGCAGTCCGTGACCCAGCCTGTGCGTCCCTCCTTCCTGCCCCCCAACTCCCAACCCCTGTCTCGCTGGCTTCTGTCACCGCCAGGGAAGTGGCAGAGGCCCCGTGGAGCCACGGGTGGCGAGAAGGGGCCTCGCGGCGGGCAAGGAGTAACCCGCTGCCCAGGTCCGCGGCGTCCTGTGGAGCCGGGGAGCAGGCGGGAGGCGCGGCGCCACTGTTGCCGGCCAGCGGGGAGAGGCTCGCCGCCAGCGCGGCCCAACAACCTGGCGCGCGCTCACCACGCAGGCCGGGCGGCTGCTCTTGGGGCGCCGGGAGCCCGGTTGCAGCGTCTACGGCCATACCACGCTGAACGCGCCCGATCTCGTCTGATCTCGGAAGCTAAGCAGGGTCGGGCCTGGTTAGTACTTGGATGGGAGACCGCCTGGGGATACCGGGTGCTGTAGGCTTTTGCCCGCCACTCCTTTTGCGGCCGCCACGCCCCTGGACCCTCTGCAGCCGCCAACCCCGGCGCAGGACCCCTGGCCATCGGGGCTGGGCGGGGTCGGGGGTGGGGTGGTGGGTAGTGGGCGGGTGGGGTCGGGGCCGCCGCCCGGGCATAAAGCCTCGCACCCCGGCCTCACGCCAGGCGCCTCGGCCGGTCTGTCCCCCACAGCCCCTTCTTAGTCCTCTTCCCTCCCGCGAGCGCAAGCGGTCAACCGGCAGCCCTTCGCCGCGCCCCCTACGCCGCCCCCAAAGCCCAAGCCCGGGGCTGCCCGCCGGCGCCGGCCTCCCACCGGCCTCGGCGGCTTTCTCCAGCCAAGGCAGTGCCGGTCCTTGGCACCTCGGGGCCAAGCACAGGGGTGACCATCGCTCTCCCTGCACCCGGCCCCGAGACAGAGGCTCCGGGTGTCCCCGGACCGCGGGCCGAGGGCACGCCAAGCCACCCCACCCCACCGGAGGCCTCCGTCTCCCCTGGCAGGCACCGCGGCCCCTCTCCCACGCCCCGCGGCAGCCCCTCCATCCCCCGCCCCCCCTCCCCCCCCTCCCCCCCCCTCCCCCCCCCCCCCGCACAGCCACAAAAGAGCCCGGACAAAGCAGCGGAGGTAGGGAGCGCCACACCTGCGCGCGCGCGCGGCCCTCTCCCCGGGCCTCCAGGAGAGACCACCACAGGGGAAATGCAGGCAGGCAGGCAGGCACAAAACCCACAGGAGGAGGGTGCCTGGGCCTGAGCCTCTCCTCCCGCGTGCGGGACCCCGGGCGGGGCTCGGACCCCACCGTCACTCCGCAGACCCTGGAGGCCTGTCCCGGGGTCCCACGGTGACTGCCCACCCCCCGGGCACTGCCTCCTTAACGGAGCCCAGCCCCGGGCGCGACCGCACTCCGGTGGAGGAGCGGCCACTTCAACACAGCCTCCGTGCGTCTGTCGCAGTCCGTGACCCAGCCTGTGCGTCCCTCCTTCCTGCCCCCCAACTCCCAACCCCTGTCTCGCTGGCTTCTGTCACCGCCAGGGAAGTGGCAGAGGCCCCGTGGAGCCACGGGTGGCGAGAAGGGGCCTCGCGGCGGGCAAGGAGTAACCCGCTGCCCAGGTCCGCGGCGTCCTGTGGAGGCGGGGAGCAGGCGGGAGGCGCGGCGCCACTGTTGCCGGCCAGCGGGGAGAGGCTCGCCGCCGGCGCGGCCCAACAACCTGGCGCGCGCTCACCACGCAGGCCGGGCGGCTGCTCTTGGGGCGCCGGGAGCCCGGTCGCAGCGTCTACGGCCATACCACGCTGAACGCGCCCGATCTCGTCTGATCTCGGAAGCTAAGCAGGGTCGGGCCTGGTTAGTACTTGGATGGGAGACCGCCTGGGGATACCGGGTGCTGTAGGCTTTTGCCCGCCACTTCTTTTGCGGCCGCCACGCCCCTGGACCCTCTGCAGCCGCCAACCCCGGCGCAGGACCCCTGGCCAGCGGGGCTGGGCGGGGTCGGGGGTGGGGTGGTGTGTAGTGGGCGGGTGGGGTCGGGGCCGCCGCCCGGGCATAAAGCCTCGCACCCCGGCCTCACGCCAGGCGCCTCGGCCGGTCTGTCCCCCACAGCCCCTTCTTAGTCCTCTTCCCTCCCGCGAGCGCAAGCGGTCAACCGGCAGCCCTTCGCCGCGCCCCCTACGCCGCCCCCAAAGCCCAAGCCCGGGGCTGCCCGCCGGCGCCGGCCTCCCACCGGCCTCGGCGGCTTTCTCCAGCCAAGGCAGTGCCGGTCCTTGGCACCTCGGGGCCAAGCACAGGGGTGACCATCGCTCTCCCTGCACCCGGCCCCGAGACAGAGGCTCCGGGTGTCCCCGGACCGCGGGCCGAGGGCACGCCCAGCCACCCCACCCCACCGGAGGCCTCCGTCTCCCCTGGCAGGCACCGCGGCCCCTCTCCCACGCCCCGCGGCGGCCCCTCCATCCCCCGCCCCCCCTCCCCCCCTCCCCCCCCTCCCCCCCCCCCGCACAGCCACAAAAGAGCCCGGACAAAGCAGCGGAGGTAGGGAGCGCCACACCTGCGCGCGCGCGCGGCCCTCTCCCCGGGCCTCCAGGAGAGACCACCACAGGGGAAATGCAGGCAGGCAGGCAGGCACAAAACCCACAGGAGGAGGGTGCCTGGGCCAGAGCCTCTCCCCCGCGTGCGGGACCCCGGGCGGGGCTCGGACCCCACCGTCACTCCGCAGACCCTGGAGGCCTGTCCCGGGGTCCCACGGTGACTGCCCACCCCCCGGGCACTGCCTCCTTAACAAAGACCAACGCCGGGCGCGACCGCACTCCGGTGGAGGAGCGGCCACTTCAACACAGCCTCCGTGCGTCTGTCGCAGTCCGTGACCCAGCCTGTGCGTCCCTCCTTCCTGCCCCCCAACTCCCAACCCCTGTCTCGCTGGCTTCTGTCACCGCCAGGGAAGTGGCAGAGGCCCCGTGGAGCCACGGGTGGCGAGAAGGGGCCTCGCGGCGGGCAAGGAGTAACCCGCTGCCCAGGTCCGCGGCGTCCTGTGGGGGCGGGGAGCAGGCGGGAGGCGCGGCGCCACTGTTGCCGGCCAGCGGGGAGAGGCTCGCCGCCGGCGCGGCCCAACAACCTGGCGCGCGCTCACCACGCAGGCCGGGCGGCTGCTCTTGGGGCGCCGGGAGCCCGGTCGCAGCGTCTACGGCCATACCACGCTGAACGCGCCCGATCTCGTCTGATCTCGGAAGCTAAGCAGGGTCGGGCCTGGTTAGTACTTGGATGGGAGACCGCCTGGGGATACCGGGTGCTGTAGGCTTTTGCCCGCCACTCCTTTTGCGGCCGCCACGCCCCTGGACCCTCTGCAGCCGCCAACCCCGGCGCAGGACCCCTGGCCAGCGGGGCTGGGCGGGGTCGGGGGTGGGGTGGTGGGTAGTGGGCGGGTGGGGTCGGGGCCGCCGCCCGGGCATAAAGCCTCGCACCCCGGCCTCACGCCAGGCGCCTCGGCCGGTCTGTCCCCCACAGCCCCTTCTTAGTCCTCTTCCCTCCCGCGAGCGCAAGCGGTCAACCGGCAGCCCTTCGCCGCGCCCCCTACGCCGCCCCCAAAGCCCAAGCCCGGGGCTGCCCGCCGGCGCCGGCCTCCCACCGGCCTCGGCGGCTTTCTCCAGCCAAGGCAGTGCCGGTCCTTGGCACCTCGGGGCCAAGCACAGGGGTGACCATCGCTCTCCCTGCACCCGGCCCCGAGACAGAGGCTCCGGGTGTCCCCGGACCGCGGGCCGAGGGCACGCCCAGCCACCCCACCCCACCGGAGGCCTCCGTCTCCCCTGGCAGGCACCGCGGCCCCTCTCCCACGCCCCGCGGCGGCCCCTCCATCCCCCGCCCCCCCTCCCCCCCCTCCCCTCCCTCCCCCCCCCCGCACAGCCACAAAAGAGCCCGGACAAAGCAGCGGAGGTAGGGAGCGCCACACCTGCGCGCGCGCGCGGCCCTCTCCCCGGGCCTCCAGGAGAGACCACCACAGGGGAAATGCAGGCAGGCAGGCAGGCACAAAACCCACAGGAGGAGGGTGCCTGGGCCAGAGCCTCTCCCCCGCGTGCGGGACCCCGGGCGGGGCTCGGACCCCACCGTCACTCCGCAGACCCTGGAGGCCTGCCCCGGGGTCCCACGGTGACTGCCCACCCCCCGGGCACTGCCTCCTTAACAAAGACCAACGCCGGGCGCGACCGCACTCCGGTGGAGGAGCGGCCACTTCAACACAGCCTCCGTGCGTCTGTCGCAGTCCGTGACCCAGCCTGTGCGTCCCTCCTTCCTGCCCCCCAACTCCCAACCCCTGTCTCGCTGGCTTCTGTCACCGCCAGGGAAGTGGCAGAGGCCCCGTGGAGCCACGGGTGGCGAGAAGGGGCCTCGCGGCGGGCAAGGAGTAACCCGCTGCCCAGGTCCGCGGCGTCCTGTGGAGGCGGGGAGCAGGCGGGAGGCGCGGCGCCACTGTTGCCGGCCAGCGGGGAGAGGCTCGCCGCCGGCGCGGCCCAACAACCTGGCGCGCGCTCACCACGCAGGCCGGGCGGCTGCTCTTGGGGCGCCGGGAGCCCGGTCGCAGCGTCTACGGCCATACCACGCTGAACGCGCCCGATCTCGTCTGATCTCGGAAGCTAAGCAGGGTCGGGCCTGGTTAGTACTTGGATGGGAGACCGCCTGGGGATACCGGGTGCTGTAGGCTTTTGCCCGCCACTCCTTTTGCGGCCGCCACGCCCCTGGACCCTCTGCAGTTGCCAACCCCGGCGCAGGACCCCTGGCCAGCGGGGCTGGGCGGGGTCGGGGGTGGGGTGGTGGGTAGTGGGCGGGTGGGGTCGGGGCCGCCGCCCGGGCATAAAGCCTCGCACCCCGGCCTCACGCCAGGCGCCTCGGCCGGTCTGTCCCCCACAGCCCCTTCTTAGTCCTCTTCCCTCCCGCGAGCGCAAGCGGTCAACCGGCAGCCCTTCGCCGCGCCCCCTACGCCGCCCCCAAAGCCCAAACCCGGGGCTGCCCGCCGGCGCCGGCCTCCCACCGGCCTCGGCGGCTTTCTCCAGCCAAGGCAGTGCCGGTCCTTGGCACCTCGGGGCCAAGCACAGGGGTGACCATCGCTCTCCCTGCACCCGGCCCCGAGACAGAGGCTCCGGGTGTCCCCGGACCGCGGGCCGAGGGCACGCCCAGCCACCCCACCCCACCGGAGGCCTCCGTCTCCCCTGGCAGGCACCGCGGCCCCTCTCCCACGCCCCGCGGCGGCCCCTCCATCCCCCGCCCCCCCTCTCCCCCCTCCCCCCCCCCCCCCCCCCCCCCCCCCCCGCACAGCCACAAAAGAGCCCGGACAAAGCAGCGGAGGTAGGGAGCGCCACACCTGCGCGCGCGCGCGGCCCTCTCCCCGGGCCTCCAGGAGAGACCACCACAGGGGAAATGCAGGCAGGCAGGCAGGCACAAAACCCACAGGAGGAGGGTGCCTGGGCCTGAGCCTCTCCTCCCGCGTGCGGGACCCCGGGCGGGGCTCGGACCCCACCGTCACTCCGCAGACCCTGGAGGCCTGCCCCGGGGTCCCACGGTGACTGCCCACCCCCGGGCACTGCCTCCTTAACGGAGCCCAGCCCCGGGCGCTACCGCACTCTGGTGGAGGAGCGGCCACTTCAACACAGCCTCCGTGCGTCTGTCGCAGTCCGTGACCCAGCCTGTGCGTCCCTCCTTCCTGCCCCCCAACTCCCAACCCCTGTCTCGCTGGCTTCTGTCACCGCCAGGGAAGTGGCAGAGGCCCCGTGGAGCCACGGGTGGCGAGAAGGGGCCTCGCGGCGGGCAAGGAGTAACCCGCTGCCCAGGCCCGCGGCGTCCTGTGGAGGCGGGGAGCAGGCGGGAGGCGCGGCGCCACTGTTGCCGGCCAGCGGGGAGAGGCTCGCCGCCGGCGCGGCCCAACAACCTGGCGCGCGCTCACCACGCAGGCCGGGCGGCTGCTCTTGGGGCGCCGGGAGCCCGGTCCCAGCGTCTACGGCCATACCACCCTGAACGCGCCCGATCTCGTCTGATCTCGGAAGCTAAGCAGGGTCGGGCCTGGTTAGTACTTGGATGGGAGACCGCCTGGGAATACCGGGTGCTGTAGGCTTTTGCCCGCCACTCCTTTTGCGGCCGCCACGCCCCTGGACCCTCTGCAGCCGCCAACCCCGGCGCAGGACCCATGGCCAGCGGGGCTGGGCGGGGTCGGGGGTGGGGGGGTGGGTAGTGGGAGGGTGGGGTCGGGGCCGCCGCCCGGGCATAAAGCCTAGCAGCCCCGGCCTCACGCCAGGCGCCTCGGCCCGGTCTGTCCCCCACAGCCCCTTCTTAGTCCTCTTCCCTCCCGCGAGCGCAAGCGGTCAACCGGCAGCCCTTCGCCGCGCCCCCTACGCCGCCCCCAAAGCCCAAGCCCGGGGCTGCCTGCCGGCGCCGGCCTCCCACCGGCCTCGGCGGCTTTCCCCAGCCAAGGCAGTGCCGGTCCTTGGTACCTCGGGGCCGAGCACAGGGGTGACCATCCCTCTCCCTGCACCCGGGCCCCGAGACAGAGGCTCCGGGTGTCCCTGGACCGCGGGCGTAGGGGACGCCCAGCCGCCCCACCCCACCGGAGGCCTCCGTCTCCCCTGGCAGGCACCGCGGCCCCTCTCCCACGCCCCGCGGCGGCCCCTCCATCCTCCGCGACCCCCTCCCCCCCCACCCTCCCCCCCCCCCCCCCCCCCCGCACAGCCACAAAAGAGCCCGGACAAAGCAGCGGAGGGAGGGAGCGCCACACCTGCGCGCGCGCGGCCCTCTCCCCGGGCCTCCAGGAGAGACCACCACAGGGGAAATGCAGGCAGGCAGGCAGGCACAAAACCCACAGGAGGAGGGTGCCAGGGCCTGAGCCTCTCCTCCCGCGTGCGGGACCCCGGGCGGGGCTCGGACCCCACCGTCACTCCGTAGACCCTGGAGGCCTGTCCCGGGGTCCCACGGTGACTGCCCACCCCCCGGGCACTGCCTCCTTAACGGAGCCCAGCCGCGGGCGCGACCGCACTCCGGTGGAGGAGCGGCCACTTCAACACAGCCTCCGTGCGTCTGTCGCAGTCCGTGACCCAGCCTGTGCGTCCCTCCTTCCTGCCCCCCAACTCCCAACCCCTGTCTCGCTGGCTTCTGTCACCGCCAGGGAAGTGGCAGAGGCCCCGTGGAGCCACGGGTGGCGAGAAGGGGCCTCGCGGCGGGCAAGGAGTAACCCGCTTCCCAGGCCCGCGGCGTCCTGTGGAGGCGGGGAGCAGGCGGGAGGCGCGGCGCCACTGTTGCCGGCCAGCGGGGAGAGGCTCGCCGCCGGCGCGGCCCAACAACCTGGCGCGCGCTCACCACGCAGGCCGGGCGACTGCTCTTGGGGCGCCGGGAGCCCGGTCCCAGCGTCTACGGCCATACCACCCTGAACTTGCCCGATCTCGTCTGATCTCGGAAGCTAAGCAGGGTCGGGCCTGGTTAGTACTTGGATGGGAGACCGCCTGGGAATACCGGGTGCTGTAGGCTTTTGCCCGCCACTCCTTTTGCGGCCGCCACGCCCCTGGACCCTCTGCAGCCGCCAACCCCGGCGCAGGACCCCTGGCCAGCGGGGCTGGGCGGGGTCGGGGGTGGGGGGGTGGGTAGTGGGCGGGTGGGGTCGGGGCCGCCGCCCGGGCATAAAGCCTAGCAGCCCCGGCCTCACGCCAGGCGCCTCGGCCCGGTCTGTCCCCCACAGCCCCTTCTTAGTCCTCTTCCCTCCCGCGAGCGCAAGCGGTCAACCGGCAGCCCTTCGCCGCGCCCCCTACACCGCCCCCAAAGCCCAAGCCCGGGGCTGCCCGCCGGCGCCGGCCTCCCACCGGCCTCGGCGGCTTTCTCCAGCCAAGGCAGTGCCGGTCCTTGGCACCTCGGGGCCAAGCACAGGGGTGACCATCGCTCTCCCTGCACCCGGCCCCGAGACAGAGGCTCCGGGTGTCCCCGGACCGCGGGCCGAGGGGACGCCCAGCCGCCCCACCCCACCGGAGGCCTCCGTCTCCCCTGGCAGGCACCGCGGCCCCTCTCCCACGCCCCGCGGCGGCCCCTCCATCCCCCGCCCCCCCTCCCCCCCCTCCCCCCCCCCCCCCCCCCCCGGCACAGCCACAAAAGAGCCCGGACAAAGCAGCGGAGGTAGGGAGCGCCACACCTGCGCGCGCGCGCGGCCCTCTCCCCGAACCTCCAGGAGAGACCACCACAGGGGAAATGCAGGCAGGCAGGCAGGCACAAAACCCACAGGAGGAGGGTGCCTGGGCCAGAGCCTCTCCCCCGCGTGCGGGACCCCGGGCGGGGCTCGGACCCCACCGTCACTCCGCAGACCCTGGAGGCCTGCCCCGGGGTCCCACGGTGACTGCCCACCCCCCGGGCACTGCCTCCTTAACAAAGACCAACGCCGGGCGCGACCGCACTCCGGTGGAGGAGCGGCCACTTCAACACAGCCTCCGTGCGTCTGTCGCAGTCCGTGACCCAGCCTGTGCGTCCCTCCTTCCTGCCCCCCAACTCCCAACCCTGTCTCGCTGGCTTCTGTCACCGCCAGGGAAGTGGCAGAGGCCCGTGGAGCCACGGGTGGCGAGAAGGGGCCTCGCGGCGGGCAAGGAGTAACCCGCTGCCCAGGTCCGCGGCGTCCTGTGGAGGCGGGGGAGCAGGCGGGAGGCGCGGCGCCACTGTTGCCGGCCAGCGGGGAGAGGCTCGCCGCCGGCGCGGCCCAACAACCTGGCGCGCGCTCACCACGCAGGCCGGGCGGCTGCTCTTGGGGCGCCGGGAGCCCGGTTGCAGCGTCTACGGCCATACCACGCTGAACGCGCCCGATCTCGTCTGATCTCGGAAGCTAAGCAGGGTCGGGCCTGGTTAGTACTTGGATGGGAGACCGCCTGGGGATACCGGGTGCTGTAGGCTTTTGCCCGCCACTCCTTTTGCGGCCGCCACGCCCCTGGACCCTCTGCAGCCGCCAACCCCGGCGCAGGACCCCTGGCCAGCGGGGCTGGGCGGGGTCGGGGGTGGGGGGGTGGGTAGTGGGCGGGTGGGGTCGGGGCCGCCGCCCGGGCATAAAGCCTCGCACCCCGGCCTCACGCCAGGCGCCTCGGCCGGTCTGTCCCCCACAGCCCCTTCTTAGTCCTCTTCCCTCCCGCGAGCGCAAGCGGTCAACCGGCAGCCCTTCGCCGCGCCCCCTACGCCGCCCCCAAAGCCCAAGCCCGGGGCTGCCCGCCGGCGCCGGCCTCCCACCGGCCTCGGCGGCTTTCTCCAGCCAAGGCAGTGCCGGTCCTTGGCACCTCGGGGCCAAGCACAGGGGTGACCATCGCTCTCCTGCACCCGGCCCCGAGACAGAGGCTCCGGGTGTCCCCGGACCGCGGGCCGAGGGGACGCCCAGCCGACCCACCCCACCGGAGGCCTCCGTCTCCCCTGGCAGGCACCGCGGCCCCTCTCCCACGCCCCGCGGCGGCCCCTCCATCCCCCGCCCCCCCCCCCTCCTCGCACAGCCACAAAAGAGCCCGGACAAAGCAGCGGAGGTAGGGAGCGCCACACCTGCGCGCGCGCGCGGCCCTCTCCCCGGGCCTCCAGGAGAGACCACCACAGGGGAAATGCAGGCAGGCAGGCAGGCACAAAACCCACAGGAGGAGGGTGCCTGGGCCTGAGCCTCTCCTCCCGCGTGCGGGACCCCGGGCGGGGCTCGGACCCCACCGTCACTCCGCAGACCCTGGAGGCCTGTCCCAGGGTCCCACGGTGACTGCCCACCCCCCGGGCACTGCCTCCTTAACGGAGCCCAGCCCCGGGCGCGACCGCACTCCGGTGGAGGAGCGGCCACTTCAACACAGCCTCCGTGCGTCTGTCGCAGTCCGTGACCCAGCCTGTGCGTCCCTCCTTCCTGCCCCCCAACTCCCTACCCCTGTCTCGCTGGCTTCTGTCACCGCCAGGGAAGTGGCAGAGGCCCCGTGGAGCCACGGGTGGCGAGAAGGGGCCTCGCGGCGGGCAAGGAGTAACCCGCTGCCCAGGTCCGCGGCGTCCTGTGGAGGCGGGGAGCAGGCGGGAGGCGCGGCGCCACTGTTGCCGGCCAGCGGGGAGAGGCTCGCCGCCGGCGCGGCCCAACAACCTGGCGCGCGCTCACCACGCAGGCCGGGCGGCTGCTCTTGGGGCGCCGGGAGCCCGGTTGCAGCGTCTACGGCCATACCACGCTGAACGCGCCCGATCTCGTCTGATCTCGGAAGCTAAGCAGGGTCGGGCCTGGTTAGTACTTGGAT
The DNA here is from genome assembly GCF_964194185.1 of Rhinolophus hipposideros. Lineage (NCBI taxonomy): Eukaryota > Metazoa > Chordata > Mammalia > Chiroptera > Rhinolophidae > Rhinolophus > Rhinolophus hipposideros. Next base: position 51,483 of record NW_027669474.1, on the reverse strand, counting down.
GGGAGACTGCCTGGGGATACCGGGTGCTGTAGGCTTTTGCCCGCCACTCCTTTTGCGGCCGCCACGCCCCTGGACCCTCTGCAGCCGCCAACCCCGGCGCAGGACCCCTGGCCAGCGGGGCTGGGCGGGGTCGGGGATGGGGTGGTGGGTAGTGGGCGGGTGGTGTCGGGGCCGCCGCCCGGGCATAAAGCCTCGCACCCCGGCCTCACGCCAGGCGCCTCGGCCCGGTCTGTCCCCCACAGCCCCTTCTTAGTCCTCTTCCCTCCCGCGAGCGCAAGCGGTCAACCGGCAGCCCTTCGCCGCGCCCCCTACGCCGCCCCCAAAGCCCAAGCCCGGGGCTGCCCGCCGGCGCCGGCCTCCCACCGGCCTCGGCGGCTTTCTCCAGCCAAGGCAGTGCCGGTCCTTGGCACCTCGGGGCCAAGCACAGGGGTGACCATCGCTCTCCCTGCACCCGGCCCCGAGACAGAGGCTCCGGGTGTCCCCGGACCGCGGGACGAGGGCACGCCCAGCCACCCCACCCCACCGGAGGCCTCCGTCTCCCCTGGCAGGCACCGCGGCCCCTCTCCCACGCCCCGCGGCGGCCCCTCCATCCCCCGCCCCCCTCCCCCCCCTCCCCCCCCCTCCCCCCCCCCCCCCGCACAGCCACAAAAGAGCCCGGACAAAGCAGCGGAGGTAGGGAGCGCCACACCTGCGCGCGCGCGCGGCCCTCTCCCCGGGCCTCCAGGAGAGACCACCACAGGGGAAATGCAGGCAGGCAGGCAGGCACAAAACCCACAGGAGGAGGGTGCCTGGGCCAGAGCCTCTCCCCCGCGTGCGGGACCCCGGGCGGGGCTCGGACCCCACCGTCACTCCGCAGACCCTGGAGGCCTGTCCCGGGGTCCCACGGTGACTGCCCACCCCCCGGGCACTGCCTCCTTAACAAAGACCAACGCCGGGCGCGACCGCACTCCGGTGGAGGAGCGGCCACTTCAACACAGCCTCCATGCGTCTGTCGCAGTCCGTGACCCAGACTGTGCGTCCCTTCTTCCTGCCCCCCAACTCCCAACCCCTGTCTCGCTGGCTTCTGTCACCGCCAGGGAAGTGGCAGAGGCCCCGTGGAGCCACGGGTGGCGAGAAGGGGCCTCGCGGCGGGCAAGGAGTAACCCGCTGCCCAGGCCCGCGGCGTCCTGTGGAGGCGGGGAGCAGGCGGGAGGCGCGGCGCCACTGTTGCCGGCCAGCGGGGAGAGGCTCGCCGCCGGCGCGGCCCAACAACCTGGCGCGCGCTCACCACGCAGGCCGGGCGGCTGCTCTTGGGGCGCCGGGAGCCCGGTCCCAGCGTCTACGGCCATACCACCCTGAACGCGCCCGATCTCGTCTGATCTCGGAAGCTAAGCAGGGTCGGGCCTGGTTAGTACTTGGATGGGAGACCGCCTGGGAATACCGGGTGCTGTAGGCTTTTGCCCGCCACTCCTTTTGCGGCCGCCACGCCCCTGGACCCTCTGCAGCCGCCAACCCCGGCGCAGGACCCATGGCCAGCGGGGCTGGGCGGGGTCGGGGGTGGGGGGGTGGGTAGTGGGAGGGTGGGGTCGGGGCCGCCGCCCGGGCATAAAGCCTAGCAGCCCCGGCCTCACGCCAGGCGCCTCGGCCCGGTCTGTCCCCCACAGCCCCTTCTTAGTCCTCTTCCCTCCCGCGAGCGCAAGCGGTCAACCGGCAGCCCTTCGCCGCGCCCCCTACGCCGCCCCCAAAGCCCAAGCCCGGGGCTGCCTGCCGGCGCCGGCCTCCCACCGGCCTCGGCGGCTTTCCCCAGCCAAGGCAGTGCCGGTCCTTGGTACCTCGGGGCCGAGCACAGGGGTGACCATCCCTCTCCCTGCACCCGGGCCCCGAGACAGAGGCTCCGGGTGTCCCTGGACCGCGGGCGTAGGGGACGCCCAGCCGCCCCACCCCACCGGAGGCCTCCGTCTCCCCTGGCAGGCACCGCGGCCCCTCTCCCACGCCCCGCGGCGGCCCCTCCATCCTCCGCGACCCCCTCCCCCCCCACCCTCCCCCCCCCCCCCCCCGCACAGCCACAAAAGAGCCCGGACAAAGCAGCGGAGGGAGGGAGCGCCACACCTGCGCGCGCGCGGCCCTCTCCCCGGGCCTCCAGGAGAGACCACCACAGGGGAAATGCAGGCAGGCAGGCAGGCACAAAACCCACAGGAGGAGGGTGCCAGGGCCTGAGCCTCTCCTCCCGCGTGCGGGACCCCGGGCGGGGCTCGGATCCCACCGTCACTCCGTAGACCCTGGAGGCCTGTCCCGGGGTCCCACGGTGACTGCCCACCCCCCGGGCACTGCCTCCTTAACGGAGCCCAGCCGCGGGCGCGACCGCACTCCGGTGGAGGAGCGGCCACTTCAACACAGCCTCCGTGCGTCTGTCGCAGTCCGTGACCCAGCCTGTGCGTCCCTCCTTCCTGCCCCCCAACTCCCAACCCCTGTCTCGCTGGCTTCTGTCACCGCCAGGGAAGTGGCAGAGGCCCCGTGGAGCCACGGGTGGCGAGAAGGGGCCTCGCGGCGGGCAAGGAGTAACCCGCTTCCCAGGCCCGCGGCGTCCTGTGGAGGCGGGGAGCAGGCGGGAGGCGCGGCGCCACTGTTGCCGGCCAGCGGGGAGAGGCTCGCCGCCGGCGCGGCCCAACAACCTGGCGCGCGCTCACCACGCAGGCCGGGCGACTGCTCTTGGGGCGCCGGGAGCCCGGTCCCAGCGTCTACGGCCATACCACCCTGAACTTGCCCGATCTCGTCTGATCTCGGAAGCTAAGCAGGGTCGGGCCTGGTTAGTACTTGGATGGGAGACCGCCTGGGAATACCGGGTGCTGTAGGCTTTTGCCCGCCACTCCTTTTGCGGCCGCCACGCCCCTGGACCCTCTGCAGCCGCCAACCCCGGCGCAGGACCCCTGGCCAGCGGGGCTGGGCGGGGTCGGGGGTGGGGGGGTGGGTAGTGGGCGGGTGGGGTCGGGGCCGCCGCCCGGGCATAAAGCCTAGCAGCCCCGGCCTCACGCCAGGCGCCTCGGCCCGGTCTGTCCCCCACAGCCCCTTCTTAGTCCTCTTCCCTCCCGCGAGCGCAAGCGGTCAACCGGCAGCCCTTCGCCGCGCCCCCTACACCGCCCCCAAAGCCCAAGCCCGGGGCTGCCCGCCGGCGCCGGCCTCCCACCGGCCTCGGCGGCTTTCTCCAGCCAAGGCAGTGCCGGTCCTTGGCACCTCGGGGCCAAGCACAGGGGTGACCATCGCTCTCCCTGCACCCGGCCCCGAGACAGAGGCTCCGGGTGTCCCCGGACCGCGGGCCGAGGGGACGCCCAGCCGCCCCACCCCACCGGAGGCCTCCGTCTCCCCTGGCAGGCACCGCGGCCCCTCTCCCACGCCCCGCGGCGGCCCCTCCATCCCCCGCCCCCCCTCCCCCCCCTCCCCCCCCCCCCCCCCCCCGGCACAGCCACAAAAGAGCCCGGACAAAGCAGCGGAGGTAGGGAGCGCCACACCTGCGCGCGCGCGCGGCCCTCTCCCCGAACCTCCAGGAGAGACCACCACAGGGGAAATGCAGGCAGGCAGGCAGGCACAAAACCCACAGGAGGAGGGTGCCTGGGCCAGAGCCTCTCCCCCGCGTGCGGGACCCCGGGCGGGGCTCGGACCCCACCGTCACTCCGCAGACCCTGGAGGCCTGCCCCGGGGTCCCACGGTGACTGCCCACCCCCCGGGCACTGCCTCCTTAACAAAGACCAACGCCGGGCGCGACCGCACTCCGGTGGAGGAGCGGCCACTTCAACACAGCCTCCGTGCGTCTGTCGCAGTCCGTGACCCAGCCTGTGCGTCCCTCCTTCCTGCCCCCCAACTCCCAACCCCTGTCTCGCTGGCTTCTGTCACCGCCAGGGAAGTGGCAGAGGCCCCGTGGAGCCACGGGTGGCGAGAAGGGGCCTCGCGGCGGGCAAGGAGTAACCCGCTGCCCAGGTCCGCGGCGTCCTGTGGAGGCGGGGAGCAGGCGGGAGGCGCGGCGCCACTGTTGCCGGCCAGCGGGGAGAGGCTCGCCGCCGGCGCGGCCCAACAACCTGGCGCGCGCTCACCACGCAGGCCGGGCGGCTGCTCTTGGGGCGCCGGGAGCCCGGTTGCAGCGTCTACGGCCATACCACGCTGAACGCGCCCGATCTCGTCTGATCTCGGAAGCTAAGCAGGGTCGGGCCTGGTTAGTACTTGGATGGGAGACCGCCTGAAGATACCGGGTGCTGTAGGCTTTTGCCCGCCACTCCTTTTGCGGCCGCCACGCCCCTGGACCCTCTGCAGCCGCCAACCCCGGCGCAGGACCCCTGGCCAGCGGGGCTGGGCGGGGTCGGGGGTGGGGGGGTGGGTAGTGGGCGGGTGGGGTCGGGGCCGCCGCCCGGGCATAAAGCCTCGCACCCCGGCCTCACGCCAGGCGCCTCGGCCGGTCTGTCCCCCACAGCCCCTTCTTAGTCCTCTTCCCTCCCGCGAGCGCAAGCGGTCAACCGGCAGCCCTTCGCCGCGCCCCCTACGCCGCCCCCAAAGCCCAAGCCCGGGGCTGCCCGCCGGCGCCGGCCTCCCACCGGCCTCGGCGGCTTTCTCCAGCCAAGGCAGTGCCGGTCCTTGGCACCTCGGGGCCAAGCACAGGGGTGACCATCGCTCTCCCTGCACCCGGCCCCGAGACAGAGGCTCCGGGTGTCCCCGGACCGCGGGCCGAGGGGACGCCCAGCCGACCCACCCCACCGGAGGCCTCCGTCTCCCCTGGCAGGCACCGCGGCCCCTCTCCCACGCCCCGCGGCGGCCCCTCCATCCCCCGCCCCCCCCCCCTCCTCGCACAGCCACAAAAGAGCCCGGACAAAGCAGCGGAGGTAGGGAGCGCCACACCTGCGCGCGCGCGGCCCTCTCCCCGGGCCTCCAGGAGAGACCACCACAGGGGAAATGCAGGCAGGCAGGCAGGCACAAAACCCACAGGAGGAGGGTGCCTGGGCCTGAGCCTCTCCTCCCGCGTGCGGGACCCCGGGCGGGGCTCGGACCCCACCGTCACTCCGCAGACCCTGGAGGCCTGTCCCAGGGTCCCACGGTGACTGCCCACCCCCCGGGCACTGCCTCCTTAACGGAGCCCAGCCCCGGGCGCGACCGCACTCCGGTGGAGGAGCGGCCACTTCAACACAGCCTCCGTGCGTCTGTCGCAGTCCGTGACCCAGCCTGTGCGTCCCTCCTTCCTGCCCCCCAACTCCCTACCCCTGTCTCGCTGGCTTCTGTCACCGCCAGGGAAGTGGCAGAGGCCCCGTGGAGCCACGGGTGGCGAGAAGGGGCCTCGCGGCGGGCAAGGAGTAACCCGCTGCCCAGGTCCGCGGCGTCCTGTGGAGGCGGGGAGCAGGCGGGAGGCGCGGCGCCACTGTTGCCGGCCAGCGGGGAGAGGCTCGCCGCCGGCGCGGCCCAACAACCTGGCGCGCGCTCACCACGCAGGCCGGGCGGCTGCTCTTGGGGCGCCGGGAGCCCGGTTGCAGCGTCTACGGCCATACCACGCTGAACGCGCCCGATCTCGTCTGATCTCGGAAGCTAAGCAGGGTCGGGCCTGGTTAGTACTTGGATGGGAGACTGCCTGGGGATACCGGGTGCTGTAGGCTTTTGCCCGCCACTCCTTTTGCGGCCGCCACGCCCCTGGACCCTCTGCAGCCGCCAACCCCGGCGCAGGACCCCTGGCCAGCGGGGCTGGGCGGGGTCGGGGATGGGGTGGTGGGTAGTGGGCGGGTGGTGTCGGGGCCGCCGCCCGGGCATAAAGCCTCGCACCCCGGCCTCACGCCAGGCGCCTCGGCCCGGTCTGTCCCCCACAGCCCCTTCTTAGTCCTCTTCCCTCCCGCGAGCGCAAGCGGTCAACCGGCAGCCCTTCGCCGCGCCCCCTACGCCGCCCCCAAAGCCCAAGCCCGGGGCTGCCCGCCGGCGCCGGCCTCCCACCGGCCTCGGCGGCTTTCTCCAGCCAAGGCAGTGCCGGTCCTTGGCACCTCGGGGCCAAGCACAGGGGTGACCATCGCTCTCCCTGCACCCGGCCCCGAGACAGAGGCTCCGGGTGTCCCCGGACCGCGGGACGAGGGCACGCCCAGCCACCCCACCCCACCGGAGGCCTCCGTCTCCCCTGGCAGGCACCGCGGCCCCTCTCCCACGCCCCGCGGCGGCCCCTCCATCCCCCGCCCCCCTCCTCCCCCTCCCCCCCCCTCCCCCCCCCCCCCGCACAGCCACAAAAGAGCCCGGACAAAGCAGCGGAGGTAGGGAGCGCCACACCTGCGCGCGCGCGCGGCCCTCTCCCCGGGCCTCCAGGAGAGACCACCACAGGGGAAATGCAGGCAGGCAGGCAGGCACAAAACCCACAGGAGGAGGGTGCCTGGGCCAGAGCCTCTCCCCCGCGTGCGGGACCCCGGGCGGGGCTCGGACCCCACCGTCACTCCGCAGACCCTGGAGGCCTGTCCCGGGGTCCCACGGTGACTGCCCACCCCCCGGGCACTGCCTCCTTAACAAAGACCAACGCCGGGCGCGACCGCACTCCGGTGGAGGAGCGGCCACTTCAACACAGCCTCCGTGCGTCTGTCGCAGTCCGTGACCCAGCCTGTGCGTCCCTCCTTCCTGCCCCCCAACTCCCAACCCCTGTCTCGCTGGCTTCTGTCACCGCCAGGGAAGTGGCAGAGGCCCCGTGGAGCCACGGGTGGCGAGAAGGGGCCTCGCGGCGGGCAAGGAGTAACCCGCTGCCCAGGTCCGCGGCGTCCTGTGGGGGCGGGGAGCAGGCGGGAGGCGCGGCGCCACTGTTGCCGGCCAGCGGGGAGAGGCTCGCCGCCGGCGCGGCCCAACAACCTGGCGCGCGCTCACCACGCAGGCCGGGCGGCTGCTCTTGGGGCGCCGGGAGCCCGGTCGCAGCGTCTACGGCCATACCACGCTGAACGCGCCCGATCTCGTCTGATCTCGGAAGCTAAGCAGGGTCGGGCCTGGTTAGTACTTGGATGGGAGACCGCCTGGGGATACCGGGTGCTGTAGGCTTTTGCCCGCCACTCCTTTTGCGGCCGCCACGCCCCTGGACCCTCTGCAGCCGCCAACCCCGGCGCAGGACCCCTGGCCAGCGGGGCTGGGCGGGGTCGGGGGTGGGGGGGTGGGTAGTGGTAGGGTGGGGTCGGGGCCGCCGCCCGGGCATAAAGCCTAGCAGCCCCGGCCTCACGCCAGGCGCCTCGGCCCGGTCTGTCCCCCACAGCCCCTTCTTAGTCCTCTTCCCTCCCGCGAGCGCAAGCGGTCAACCGGCAGCCCTTCGCCGCGCCCCCTACGCCGCCCCCAAAGCCCAAGCCCAGGGTTGCCTGCAGGCGCCAGCCTCCAACCGGCCTTGGGCGGCTTTCTCCAGCCAAGGCAGTGCCGGTCCTTGGCACCTCAAAGCCGAGCACAGGGGTGACCATCGCTCTCCCTGCACCCGGCCCCGAGACAGAGGCTCCGGGTGTCCCCGGACCGCGGGCCGAGGGGACGCCCAGCCGCCCCACCCCACCGGAGGCCTCCGTCTCCCCTGGCAGGCACCGCGGCCCCTCTCCCACGCCCCGCGGCGGCCCCTCCATCCCCCGCCCCCCCTCCCCCCCCTCCCCCCCCCTCCCCCCCCGCACAGCCACAAAAGAGCCCGGACAAAGCAGTGGAGGTAGGGAGCGCCACACCTGCGCGCGCGCGCGGCCCTCTCCCCGGGCCTCCAGGAGAGACCACCACAGGGGAAATGCAGGCAGGCAGGCAGGCACAAAACCCACAGGAGGAGGGTGCCAGGGCCTGAGCCTCTCCTCCCGCGTGCGGGACCCCGGGCGGGGCTCGGACCCCACCGTCACTCCGCAGACCCTGGAGGCCTGTCCCGGGGTCCCACGGTGACTGCCCACCCCCCGGGCACTGCCTCCTTAACGGAGCCCAGCCCCGGGCGCGACCGCACTCCGGTGGAGGAGCGGCCACTTCAACACAGCCTCCGTGCGTCTGTCGCAGTCCGTGACCCAGCCTGTGCGTCCCTCCTTCCTGCCCCCCAACTCCCAACCCCTGTCTCGCTGGCTTCTGTCACCGCCAGGGAAGTGGCAGAGGCCCCGTGGAGCCACGGGTGGCGAGAAGGGGCCTCGCGGCGGGCAAGGAGTAACCCGCTGCCCAGGCCCGCGGCGTCCTGTGGAGGCGGGGAGCAGGCGGGAGGCGCGGCGCCACTGTTGCCGGCCAGCGGGAAGAGGCTCGCCGCCGGCGCGGCCCAACAACCTGGCGCGCGCTCACCACGCAGGCCGGGCGACTGCTCTTGGGGCGCCGGGAGCCCGGTCCCAGCGTCTACGGCCATACCACCGTGAACTCGCCCGATCTCGTCTGATCTCGGAAGCTAAGCAGGGTCGGGCCTGGTTAGTACTTGGATGGGAGACCGCCTGGGGATACCGGGTGCTGTAGGCTTTTGCCCGCCACTCCTTTTGCGGCCGCCACGCCCCTGGACCCTCTGCAGCCGCCAACCCCGGCGCAGGACCCCTGGCCAGCGGGGCTGGGCGGGGTCGGGGATGGGGTGGTGGGTAGTGGGCGGGTGGTGTCGGGGCCGCCGCCCGGGCATAAAGCCTCGCACCCCGGCCTCACGCCAGGCGCCTCGGCCCGGTCTGTCCCCCACAGCCCCTTCCTAGTCCTCTTCCCTCCCGCGAGCGCAAGCGGTCAACCGGCAGCCCTTCGCCGCGCCCCCTACGCCGCCCCCAAAGCCCAAGCCCGGGGCTGCCCGCCGGCGCCGGCCTCCCACCGGCCTCGGCGGCTTTCTCCAGCCAAGGCAGTGCCGGTCCTTGGCACCTCGGGGCCAAGCACAGGGGTGACCATCGCTCTCCCTGCACCCGGCCCCGAGACAGAGGCTCCGGGTGTCCCCGGACCGCGGGCCGAAGGGACGCCCAGCCACCCCACCCCACCGGAGGCCTCCGTCTCCCCTGGCAGGCACCGCGGCCCCTCTCCCACGCCCCGCGGCGGCCCCTCCATCCCCCGCCCCCCCCCCTCCTCGCACAGCCACAAAAGAGCCAGGACAAAGCAGCGGAGGTAGGGAGTGCCACACCTGCGCGCGCGCGGCCCTCTCCCCGGGCCTCCAGGAGAGACCACCACAGGGGAAATGCAGGCAGGCAGGCAGGCACAAAACCCACAGGAGGAGGGTGCCTGGGCCTGAGCCTCTCCTCCCGCGTGCGGGACCCCGGGCGGGGCTCGGACCCCACCGTCACTCCGCAGACCCTGGAGGCCTGTCCCGGGGTCCCACGGTGACTGCCCACCCCCCGGGCACTGCCTCCTTAACAAAGACCAACGCCGGGCGCGACCGCACTCCGGTGGAGGAGCGGCCACTTCAACACAGCCTCCGTGCGTCTGTCGCAGTCCGTGACCCAGCCTGTGCGTCCCTCCTTCCTGCCCCCCAACTCCCAACCCCTGTCTCGCTGGCTTCTGTCACCGCCAGGGAAGTGGCAGAGGCCCCGTGGAGCCACGGGTGGCGAGAAGGGGCCTCGCGGCGGGCAAGGAGTAACCCGCTGCCCAGGCCCGTGGCGTCCTGTGGAGGCGGGGAGCAGGCGGGAGGCGCGGCGCCACTGTTGCCGGCCAGCGGGGAGAGGCTCGCCGCCGGCGCGGCCCAACAACCTGGCGCGCGCTCACCACGCAGGCCGGGCGGCTGCTCTTGGGGCGCCGGGAGCCCGGTCCCAGCGTCTACGGCCATACCACCCTGAACTCGCCCGATCTCGTCTGATCTCGGAAGCTAAGCAGGGTCGGGCCTGGTTAGTACTTGGATGGGAGACCGCCTGGGAATACCGGGTGCTGTAGGCTTTTGCCCGCCACTCCTTTTGCGGCCGCCACGCCCCTGGACCCTCTGCAGCCGCCAACCCCGGCGCAGGACCCCTGGCCAGCGGGGCTGGGCGGGGTCGGGGGTGGGGGGGTGGGTAGTGGGCGGGTGGGGTCGGGGCCGCCGCCCGGGCATAAAGCCTCGCACCCCGGCCTCACGCCAGGCGCCTCGGCCGGTCTGTCCCCCACAGCCCCTTCTTAGTCCTCTTCCCTCCCGCGAGCGCAAGCGGTCAACCGGCAGCCCTTCGCCGCGCCCCCTACGCCGCCCCCAAAGCCCAAGCCCGGGGCTGCCCGCCGGCGCCGGCCTCCCACCGGCCTCGGCGGCTTTCTCCAGCCAAGGCAGTGCCGGTCCTTGGCACCTCGGGGCCAAGCACAGGGGTGACCATCGCTCTCCCTGCACCCGGCCCCGAGACAGAGGCTCCGGGTGTCCCCGGACCGCGGGCCGAGGGGACGCCCAGCCGCCCCACCCCACCGGAGGCCTCCGTCTCCCCTGGCAGGCACCGCGGCCCCTCTCCCACGCCCCGCGGCGGCCCCTCCATCCCCCGCCCCCCCCCCTCCTCGCACAGCCACAAAAGAGCCAGGACAAAGCAGCGGAGGTAGGGAGCGCCACACCTGCGCGCGCGCGGCCCTCTCCCCGGGCCTCCAGGAGAGACCACCACAGGGGAAATGCAGGCAGGCAGGCAGGCACAAAACCCACAGGAGGAGGGTGCCTGGGCCTGAGCCTCTCCTACCGCGTGCGGGACCCCGGGCGGGGCTCGGACCCCACCGTCACTCCGCAGACCCTGGAGGCCTGTCCCGGGGTCCCACGGTGACTGCCCACCCCCCGGGCACTGCCTCCTTAACGGAGCCCAGCCCCGGGCGCGACCGCACTCCGGTGGAGGAGCGGCCACTTCAACACAGCCTCCGTGCGTCTGTCGCAGTCCGTGACCCAGCCTGTGCGTCCCTCCTTCCTGCCCCCCAACTCCCAACCCCTGTCTCGCTGGCTTCTGTCACCGCCAGGGAAGTGGCAGAGGCCCCGTGGAGCCACGGGTGGCGAGAAGGGGCCTCGCGGCGGGCAAGGAGTAACCCGCTGCCCAGGTCCGCGGCGTCCTGTGGAGGCGGGGAGCAGGCGGGAGGCGCGGCGCCACTGTTGCCGGCCAGCGGGGAGAGGCTCGCCGCCGGCGCGGCCCAACAACCTGGCGCGCGCTCACCACGCAGGCCGGGCGGCTGCTCTTGGGGCGCCGGGAGCCCGGTCGCAGCGTCTACGGCCATACCACGCTGAACGCGCCCGATCTCGTCTGATCTCGGAAGCTAAGCAGGGTCGGGCCTGGTTAGTACTTGGATGGGAGACCGCCTGGGGATACCGGGTGCTGTAGGCTTTTGCCCGCCACTCCTTTTGCGGCCGCCACGCCCCTGGACCCTCTGCAGCCGCCAACCCCGGCGCAGGACCCCTGGCCAGCGGGGCTGGGCGGGGTCGGGGGTGGGGTGGTGGGTAGTGGGCGGGTGGGGTCGGGGCCGCCGCCCGGGCATAAAGCCTCGCACCCCGGCCTCACGCCAGGCGCCTCGGCCGGTCTGTCCCCCACAGCCCCTTCTTAGTCCTCTTCCCTCCCGCGAGCGCAAGCGGTCAACCGGCAGCCCTTCGCCGCGCCCCCTACGCCACCCCCAAAGCCCAAGCCCGGGGCTGCCCGCCGGCGCCGGCCTCCCACCGGCCTCGGCGGCTTTCTCCAGCCAAGGCAGTGCCGGTCCTTGGCACCTCGGGGCCAAGCACAGGGGTGACCATCGCTCTCCCTGCACCCGGCCCCGAGACAGAGGCTCCGGGTGTCCCCGGACCGCGGGCCGAGGGCACGCCCAGCCACCCCACCCCACCGGAGGCCTCCATCTCCCCTGGCAGGCACCGCGGCCCCTCTCCCACGCCCCGCGGCGGCCCCTCCATCCCCCGCCCCCCCTCCCCCCCCTCCCCCCCCCTCCCCCCCCCCCGCACAGCCACAAAAGAGCCCGGACAAAGCAGCGGAGGTAGGGAGCGCCACACCTGCGCGCGCGCGCGGCCCTCTCCCCGGGCCTCCAGGAGAGACCACCACAGGGGAAATGCAGGCAGGCAGGCAGGCACAAAACCCACAGGAGGAGGGTGCCTGGGCCTGAGCCTCTCCTCCCGCGTGCGGGACCCCGGGCGGGGCTCGGACCCACCGTCACTCCGCAGACCCTGGAGGCCTGTCCCGGGGTCCCACGGTGACTGCCCACCCCCCGGGCACTGCCTCCTTAACGGAGCCCAGCCCCGGGCGCGACCGCACTCCGGTGGAGGAGCGGCCACTTCAACACAGCCTCCGTGCGTCTGTCGCAGTCCGTGACCCAGCCTGTGCGTCCCTCCTTCCTGCCCCCCAACTCCCAACCCCTGTCTCGCTGGCTTCTGTCACCGCCAGGGAAGTGGCAGAGGCCCCGTGGAGCCACGGGTGGCGAGAAGGGGCCTCGCGGCGGGCAAGGAGTAACCCGCTGCCCAGGCCCGCGGCGTCCTGTGGAGGCGGGGAGCAGGCGGGAGGCGCGGCGCCACTGTTGCCGGCCAGCGGGGAGAGGCTCGCCGCCGGCGCGGCCCAACAACCTGGCGCGCGCTCACCACGCAGGCCGGGCGGCTGCTCTTGGGGCGCCGGGAGCCCGGTCGCAGCGTCTACGGCCATACCACCCTGAACTCGCCCGATCTCGTCTGATCTCGGAAGCTAAGCAGGGTCGGGCCTGGTTAGTACTTGGATGGGAGACCGCCTGGGAATACCGGGTGCTGTAGGCTTTTGCCCGCCACTCCTTTTGCGGCCGCCACGCCCCTGGACCCTCTGCAGCCGCCAACCCCGGCGCAGGACCCCTGGCCAGCGGGGCTGGGCGGGGTCGGGGGTGGGGGGGTGGGTAGTGGGCGGGTGGGGTCGGGGCCGCCGCCCGGGCATAAAGCCTCGCACCCCGGCCTCACGCCAGGCGCCTCGGCCGGTCTGTCCCCCACAGCCCCTTCTTAGTCCTCTTCCCTCCCGCGAGCGCAAGCGGTCAACCGGCAGCCCTTCGCCGCGCCCCCTACGCCGCCCCCAAAGCCCAAGCCCGGGGCTGCCCGCCGGCGCGGGCCTCCCACCGGCCTCGGCGGCTTTCTCCAGCCAAGGCAGTGCCGGTCCTTGGCACCTCGGGGCCAAGCACAGGGGTGACCATCGCTCTCCCTGCACCCGGGCCCCGAGACAGAGGCTCCGGGTGTCCCTGGACCGCGGGCGTAGGGGACGCCCAGCCGCCCCACCCCACCGGAGGCCTCCGTCTCCCCTGGCAGGCACCGCGGCCCCTCTCCCACGCCTCGCGGCGGCCCCTCCATCCTCCGCGACCCCCTCCCCCCCCCCCCTCCCCCCCCCCCCCCCCCCCGCACAGCCACAAAAGAGCCCGGACAAAGCAGCGGAGGGAGGGAGCGCCACACCTGCGCGCGCGCGGCCCTCTCCCCGGGCCTCCAGGAGAGACCACCACAGGGGAAATGCAGGCAGGCAGGCAGGCACAAAACCCACAGGAGGAGGGTGCCAGGGCCTGAGCCTCTCCTCCCGCGTGCGGGACCCCGGGCGGGGCTCGGACCCCACCGTCACTCCGTAGACCCTGGAGGCCTGTCCCGGGGTCCCACGGTGACTGCCCACCCCCCGGGCACTGCCTCCTTAACGGAGCCCAGCCGCGGGCGCGACCGCACTCCGGTGGAGGAGCGGCCACTTCAACACAGCCTCCGTGCGTCTGTCGCAGTCCGTGACCCAGCCTGTGCGTCCCTCCTTCCTGCCCCCCAACTCCCAACCCCTGTCTCGCTGGCTTCTGTCACCGCCAGGGAAGTGGCAGAGGCCCCGTGGAGCCACGGGTGGCGAGAAGGGGCCTCGCGGCGGGCAAGGAGTAACCCGCTTCCCAGGCCCGCGGCGTCCTGTGGAGGCGGGGAGCAGGCGGGAGGCGCGGCGCCACTGTTGCCGGCCAGCGGGGAGAGGCTCGCCGCCGGCGCGGCCCAACAACCTGGCGCGCGCTCACCACGCAGGCCGGGCGACTGCTCTTGGGGCGCCGGGAGCCCGGTCCCAGCGTCTACGGCCATACCACCCTGAACTCGCCCGATCTCGTCTGATCTCGGAAGCTAAGCAGGGTCGGGCCTGGTTAGTACTTGGATGGGAGACCGCCTGGGAATACCGGGTGCTGTAGGCTTTTGCCCGCCACTCCTTTTGCGGCCGCCACGCCCCTGGACCCTCTGCAGCCGCCAACCCCGGCGCAGGACCCCTGGCCAGCGGGGCTGGGCGGGGTCGGGGGTGGGGGGGTGGGTAGTGGGCGGGTGGGGTCGGGGCCGCCGCCCGCGCATAAAGCCTAGCAGCCCCGGCCTCACGCCAGGCGCCTCGGCCCGGTCTGTCCCCCACAGCCCCTTCTTAGTCCTCTTCCCTCCCGCGAGCGCAAGCGGTCAACCGGCAGCCCTTCGCCGCGCCCCCTACGCCGCCCCCAAAGCCCAAGCCCGGGGCTGCCCGCCGGCGCCGGCCTCCCACCGGCCTCGGCGGCTTTCTCCAGCCAAGGCAGTGCCGGTCCTTGGCACCTCGGGGCCAAGCACAGGGGTGACCATCGCTCTCCCTGCACCCGGCCCCGAGACAGAGGCTCCGGGTGTCCCCGGACCGCGGGCCGAGGGGACGCCCAGCCGCCCCACCCCACCGGAGGCCTCCGTCTCCCCTGGCAGGCACCGCGGCCCCTCTCCCACGCCCCGCGGCGGCCCCTCCATCCCCCGCCCCCCCCCCCTCCTCGCACAGCCACAAAAGAGCCCGGACAAAGCAGCGGAGGTAGGGAGCGCCACACCTGCGCGCGCGCGGCCCTCTCCCCGGGCCTCCAGGAGAGACCACCACAGGGGAAATGCAGGCAGGCAGGCAGGCACAAAACCCACAGGAGGAGGGTGCCTGGGCCTGAGCCTCTCCTCCCGCGTGCGGGACCCCGGGCGGGGCTCGGACCCCACCGTCACTCCGCAGACCCTGGAGGCCTGTCCCGGGGTCCCACGGTGACTGCCCACCCCCCGGGCACTGCCTCCTTAACGGAGCCCAGCCCCGGGCGCGACCGCACTCCGGTGGAGGAGCGGCCACTTCAACACAGCCTCCGTGCGTCTGTCGCAGTCCGTGACCCAGCCTGTGCGTCCCTCCTTCCTGCCCCCCAACTCCCAACCCCTGTCTCGCTGGCTTCTGTCACCGCCAGGGAAGTGGCAGAGGCCCCGTGGAGCCACGGGTGGCGAGAAGGGGCCTCGCGGCGGGCAAGGAGTAACCCGCTGCCCAGGTCCGCGGCGTCCTGTGGAGGCGGGGAGCAGGCGGGAGGCGCGGCGCCACTGTTGCCGGCCAGCAGGGAGAGGCTCGCCGCCGGCGCGGCCCAACAACCTGGCGCGCGCTCACCACGCAGGCCGGGCGGCTGCTCTTGGGGCGCCGGGAGCCCGGTCGCAGCGTCTACGGCCATACCACGCTGAACGCGCCCGATCTCGTCTGATCTCGGAAGCTAAGCAGGGTCGGGCCTGGTTAGTACTTGGATGGGAGACCGCCTGGGGATACCGGGTGCTGTAGGCTTTTGCCCGCCACTCCTTTTGCGGCCGCCACGCCCCTGGACCCTCTGCAGCCGCCAACCCCGGCGCAGGACCCCTGGCCAGCGGGGCTGGGCGGGGTCGGGGGTGGGGTGGTGGGTAGTGGGCGGGTGGGGTCGGGTCCGCCGCCCGGGCATAAAGCCTCGCACCCCGGCCTCACGCCAGGCGCCTCGGCCGGTCTGTCCCCCACAGCCCCTTCTTAGTCCTCTTCCCTCCCGTGAGCGCAAGCGGTCAACCGGCAGCCCTTCGCCGCGCCCCCTACGCCGCCCCCAAAGCCCAAGCCCGGGGCTGCCCGCCGGCGCCGGCCTCCCACCGGCCTCGGCGGCTTTCTCCAGCCAAGGCAGTGCCGGTCCTTGGCACCTCGGGGCCAAGCACAGGGGTGACCATCGCTCTCCCTGCACCCGGCCCCGAGACAGAGGCTCCGGGTGTCCCCGGACCGCGGGCCGAGTGCACGCCCAGCCACCCCACCCCACCGGAGGACTCCGTCTCCCCTGGCAGGCACCGCGGCCCCTCTCCCACGCCCCGCGGCGGCCCCTCCATCCCCCGCCCCCCCTCCCCCCCCTCCCCCCCCTCCCCCCCCGCACAGCCACAAAAGAGCCCGGACAAAGCAGCGGAGGTAGGGAGCGCCACACCTGCGCGCGCGCGTGGTCCTCTCCCCGGGCCTCCAGGAGAGACCACCACAGGGGAAATGCAGGCAGGCAGGCAGGCACAAAACCCACAGGAGGAGGGTGCCTGGGCCAGAGCCTCTCCCCCGCGTGCGGGACCCCGGGCGGGGCTCGGACCCCACCGTCACTCCGCAGACCCTGGAGGCCTGCCCCGGGGTCCCACGGTGACTGCCCACCCCCCGGGCACTGCCTCCTTAACAAAGACCAACGCCGGGCGCGACCGCACTCCGGTGGAGGAGCGGCCACTTCAACACAGCCTCCGTGCGTCTGTCGCAGTCCGTGACCCAGCCTGTGCGTCCCTCCTTCCTGCCCCCCAACTCCCAACCCCTGTCTCGCTGGCTTCTGTCACCGCCAGGGAAGTGGCAGAGGCCCCGTGGAGCCACGGGTGGCGAGAAGGGGACTCGCGGCGGGCAAGGAGTAACCCGCTGCCCAGGTCCGCGGCGTCCTGTGGAGGCGGGGAGCAGGCGGGAGGCGCGGCGCCACTGTTGCCGGCCAGCGGGGAGAGGCTCGCCGCCGGCGCGGCCCAACAACCTGGCGCGCGCTCACCACGCAGGCCGGGCGGCTGCTCTTGGGGCGCCGGGAGCCCGGTTGCAGCGTCTACGGCCATACCACGCTGAACGCGCCCGATCTCGTCTGATCTCGGAAGCTAAGCAGGGTCGGGCCTGGTTAGTACTTGGATGGGAGACCGCCTGGGGATACCGGGTGCTGTAGGCTTTTGCCCGCCACTCCTTTTGCGGCCGCCACGCCCCTGGACCCTCTGCAGCCGCCAACCCCGGCGCAGGACCCCTGGCCAGCGGGGCTGGGCGGGGTCGGGGGTGGGGGGGTGGGTAGTGGGCGGGTGGGGTCGGGGCCGCCGCCCGGGCATAAAGCCTCGCACCCCGGCCTCACGCCAGGCGCCTCGGCCGGTCTGTCCCCCACAGCCCCTTCTTAGTCCTCTTCCCTCCCGCGAGCGCAAGCGGTCAACCGGCAGCCCTTCGCCGCGCCCCCTACGCCGCCCCCAAAGCCCAAGCCCGGGGCTGCCCGCCGGCGCCGGCCTCCCACCGGCCTCGGCGGCTTTCTCCAGCCAAGGCAGTGCCGGTCCTTGGCACCTCGGGGCCAAGCACAGGGGTGACCATCGCTCTCCCTGCACCCGGTCCCGAGACAGAGGCTCCGGGTGTCCCCGGACCGCGGGCCGAGGGCACGCCCAGCCACCCCACCCCACCGGAGGCCTCCGTCTCCCCTGGCAGGCACCGCGGCCCCTCTCCCACGCCCTGCGGCGGCCCCTCCATCCCCCGCCCCCCCTCCCCCCCCTCCCCCCGCCTCCCCCCCCGCACAGCCACAAAAGAGCCCGGACAAAGCAGCGGAGGTAGGGAGCGCCACACCTGCGCGCGCGCGCGGCCCTCTCCCCGGGCCTCCAGGAGAGACCACCACAGGGGAAATGCAGGCAGGCAGGCAGGCACAAAACCCACAGGAGGAGGGTGCCTGGGCCTGAGCCTCTCCTCCCGCGTGCGGGACCCCGGGCGGTGCTCGGACCCACCGTCACTCCGCAGACCCTGGAGGCCTGTCCCGGGGTCCCACGGTGACTGCCCACCCCCCGGGCACTGCCTCCTTAACGGAGCCCAGCCCCGGGCGCGACCGCACTCCGGTGGAGGAGCGGCCACTTCAACACAGCCTCCGTGCGTCTGTCGCAGTCCGTGACCCAGCCTGTGCGTCCCTCCTTCCTGCCCCCCAACTCCCAACCCCTGTCTCGCTGGCTTCTGTCACCGCCAGGGAAGTGGCAGAGGCCCCGTGGAGCCACGGGTGGCGAGAAGGGGCCTCGCGGCGGGCAAGGAGTAACCCGCTGCCCAGGCCCGCGGCGTCCTGTGGAGGCGGGGAGCAGGCGGGAGGCGCGGCGCCACTGTTGCCGGCCAGCGGGGAGAGGCTCGCCGCCGGCGCGGCCCAACAACCTGGCGCGCGCTCACCACGCAGGCCGGGCGGCTGCTCTTGGGGCGCCGGGAGCCCGGTCCCAGCGTCTACGGCCATACCACCCTGAACGCGCCCGATCTCGTCTGATCTCGGAAGCTAAGCAGGGTCGGGCCTGGTTAGTACTTGGATGGGAGACCGCCTGGGAATACCGGGTGCTGTAGGCTTTTGCCCGCCACTCCTTTTGCGGCCGCCACGCCCCTGGACCCTCTGCAGCCGCCAACCCCGGCGCAGGACCCATGTCCAGCGGGGCTGGGCGGGGTCGGGGGTGGGGGGGTGGGTAGTGGGAGGGTGGGGTCGGGGCCGCCGCCCGGGCATAAAGCCTAGCAGCCCCGGCCTCACGCCAGGCGCCTCGGCCCGGTCTGTCCCCCACAGCCCCTTCTTAGTCCTCTTCCCTCCCGCGAGCGCAAGCGGTCAACCGGCAGCCCTTCGCCGCGCCCCCTACGCCGCCCCCAAAGCCCAAGCCCGGGGCTGCCTGCCGGCGCCGGCCTCCCACCGGCCTCGGCGGCTTTCCCCAGCCAAGGCAGTGCCGGTCCTTGGCACCTCGGGGCCGAGCACAGGGGTGACCATCCCTCTCCCTGCACCCGGGCCCCGAGACAGAGGCTCCGGGTGTCCCTGGACCGCGGGCGTAGGGGACGCCCAGCCGCCCCACCCCACCGGAGGCCTCCGTCTCCCCTGGCAGGCACCGCGGCCCCTCTCCCACGCCCCGCGGCGGCCCCTCCATCCTCCGCGACCCCCTCCCCCCCCACCCTCCCCCCCCCCCCCCCCCGCACAGCCACAAAAGAGCCCGGACAAAGCAGCGGAGGGAGGGAGCGCCACACCTGCGCGCGCGCGGCCCTCTCCCCGGGCCTCCAGGAGAGACCACCACAGGGGAAATGCAGGCAGGCAGGCAGGCACAAAACCCACAGGAGGAGGGTGCCAGGGCCTGAGCCTCTCCTCCCGCGTGCGGGACCCCGGGCGGGGCTCGGACCCCACCGTCACTCCGTAGACCCTGGAGGCCTGTCCCGGGGTCCCACGGTGACTGCCCACCCCCCGGGCACTGCCTCCTTAACGGAGCCCAGCCGCGGGCGCGACCGCACTCCGGTGGAGGAGCGGCCACTTCAACACAGCCTCCGTGCGTCTGTCGCAGTCCGTGACCCAGCCTGTGCGTCCCTCCTTCCTGCCCCCCAACTCCCAACCCCTGTCTCGCTGGCTTCTGTCACCGCCAGGGAAGTGGCAGAGGCCCCGTGGAGCCACGGGTGGCGAGAAGGGGCCTCGCGGCGGGCAAGGAGTAACCCGCTTCCCAGGCCCGCGGCGTCCTGTGGAGGCGGGGAGCAGGCGGGAGGCGCGGCGCCACTGTTGCCGGCCAGCGGGGAGAGGCTCGCCGCCGGCGCGGCCCAACAACCTGGCGCGCGCTCACCACGCAGGCCGGGCGACTGCTCTTGGGGCGCCGGGAGCCCGGTCCCAGCGTCTACGGCCATACTACCCTGAACTTGCCCGATCTCGTCTGATCTCGGAAGCTAAGCAGGGTCGGGCCTGGTTAGTACTTGGATGGGAGACCGCCTGGGAATACCGGGTGCTGTAGGCTTTTGCCCGCCACTCCTTTTGCGTCCGCCACGCCCCTGGACCCTCTGCAGCCGCCAACCCCGGCGCAGGACCCCTGGCCAGCGGGGCTGGGCGGGGTCGGGGGTGGGGGGGTGGGTAGTGGGCGGGTGGGGTCGGGGCCGCCGCCCGGGCATAAAGCCTAGCAGCCCCGGCCTCACGCCAGGCGCCTCGGCCCGGTCTGTCCCCCACAGCCCCTTCTTAGTCCTCTTCCCTCCCGCGAGCGCAAGCGGTCAACCGGCAGCCCTTCGCCGCGCCCCCTACGCCGCCCCCAAAGCCCAAGCCCGGGGCTGCCCGCCGGCGCCGGCCTCCCACCGGCCTCGGCGGCTTTCTCCAGCCAAGGCAGTGCCGGTCCTTGGCACCTCGGGGCCAAGCACAGGGGTGACCATCACTCTCCCTGCACCCGGCCCCGAGACAGAGGCTCCGGGTGTCCCCGGACCGCGGGCCGAGGGGACGCCCAGCCGCCCCACCCCACCGGAGGCCTCCGTCTCCCCTGGCAGGCACCGCGGCCCCTCTCCCACGCCCCGCGGCGGCCCCTCCATCCCCCGCCCCCCCTCCCCCCCCTCCCCCCCCCCCCCCCCCCCCCGGCACAGCCACAAAAGAGCCCGGACAAAGCAGCGGAGGTAGGGAGCGCCACACCTGCGCGCGCGCGCGGCCCTCTCCCGAACCTCCAGGAGAGACCACCACAGGGGAAATGCAGGCAGGCAGGCAGGCACAAAACCCACAGGAGGAGGGTGCCTGGGCCAGAGCCTCTCCCCCGCGTGCGGGACCCCGGGCGGGGCTCGGACCCCACCGTCACTCCGCAGACCCTGGAGGCCTGCCCGGGGTCCCACGGTGACTGCCCACCCCCCGGGCACTGCCTCCTTAACAAAGACCAACGCCGGGCGCGACCGCACTCCGGTGGAGGAGCGGCCACTTCAACACAGCCTCCGTGCGTCTGTCGCAGTCCGTGACCCAGCCTGTGCGTCCCTCCTTCCTGCCCCCCAACTCCCAACCCCTGTCTCGCTGGCTTCTGTCACCGCCAGGGAAGTGGCAGAGGCCCCGTGGAGCCACGGGTGGCGAGAAGGGGCCTCGCGGCGGGCAAGGAGTAACCCGCTGCCCAGGTCCGCGGCGTCCTGTGGAGGCGGGGAGCAGGCGGGAGGCGCGGCGCCACTGTTGCCGGCCAGCGGGGAGAGGCTCGCCGCCGGCGCGGCCCAACAACCTGGCGCGCGCTCACCACGCAGGCCGGGCGGCTGCTCTTGGGGCGCCGGGAGCCCGGTTGCAGCGTCTACGGCCATACCACGCTGAACGCGCCCGATCTCGTCTGATCTCGGAAGCTAAGCAGGGTCGGGCCTGGTTAGTACTTGGATGGGAGACCGCCTGGGAATACCGGGTGCTGTAGGCTTTTGCCCGCCACTCCTTTTGCGGCCGCCACGCCCCTGGACCCTCTGCAGCCGCCAACCCCGGCGCAGGACCCCTGGCCAGCGGGGCTGGGCGGGGTCGGGGGTGGGGGGGTGGGTAGTGGGCGGGTGGGGTCGGGGCCGCCGCCCGGGCATAAAGCCTCGCACCCCGGCCTCACGCCAGGCGCCTCGGCCGGTCTGTCCCCCACAGCCCCTTCTTAGTCCTCTTCCCTCCCGCGAGCGCAAGCGGTCAACCGGCAGCCCTTCGCCGCGCCCCCTACGCCGCCCCCAAAGCCCAAGCCCGGGGCTGCCCGCCGGCGCCGGCCTCCCACCGGCCTCGGCGGCTTTCTCCAGCCAAGGCAGTGCCGGTCCTTGGCACCTCGGGGCCAAGCACAGGGGTGACCATCGCTCTCCCTGCACCCGGCCCCGAGACAGAGGCTCCGGGTGTCCCCGGACCGCGGGCCGAGGGGACGCCCAGCCGACCCACCCCACCGGAGGCCTCCGTCTCCCCTGGCAGGCACCGCGGCCCCTCTCCCACGCCCCGCGGCGGCCCCTCCATCCCCCGCCCCCCCCCCCCCTCCTCGCACAGCCACAAAAGAGCCCGGACAAAGCAGCGGAGGTAGGGAGCGCCACACCTGCGCGCGCGCGGCCCTCTCCCCGGGCCTCCAGGAGAGACCACCACAGGGGAAATGCAGGCAGGCAGGCAGGCACAAAACCCACAGGAGGAGGGTGCCTGGGCCTGAGCCTCTCCTCCCGCGTGCGGGACCCCGGGCGGGGCTCGGACCCCACCGTCACTCCGCAGACCCTGGAGGCCTGTCCCGGGGTCCCACGGTGACTGCCCACCCCCCGGGCACTGCCTCCTTAACGGAGCCCAGCCCCGGGCGCGACCGCACTCCGGTGGAGGAGCGGCCACTTCAACACAGCCTCCGTGCGTCTGTCGCAGTCCGTGACCCAGCCTGTGCGTCCCTCCTTCCTGCCCCCCAACTCCCAACCCCTGTCTCGCTGGCTTCTGTCACCGCCAGGGAAGTGGCAGAGGCCCCGTGGAGCCACGGGTGGCGAGAAGGGGCCTCGCGGCGGGCAAGGAGTAACCCGCTGCCCAGGTCCGCGGCGTCCTGTGGAGGCGGGGAGCAGGCGGGAGGCGCGGCGCCACTGTTGCCGGCCAGCGGGGAGAGGCTCGCCGCCGGCGCGGCCCAACAACCTGGCGCGCGCTCACCACGCAGGCCGGGCGGCTGCTCTTGGGGCGCCGGGAGCCCGGTTGCAGCGTCTACGGCCATACCACGCTGAACGCGCCCGATCTCGTCTGATCTCGGAAGCTAAGCAGGGTCGGGCCTGGTTAGTACTTGGATGGGAGACCGCCTGGGGATACCGGGTGCTGTAGGCTTTTGCCCGCCACTCCTTTTGCGGCCGCCACGCCCCTGGACCCTCTGCAGCCGCCAACCCCGGCGCAGGACCCCTGGCCAGCGGGGCTGGGCGGGGTCGGGGGTGGGGGGGTGGGTAGTGGGCGGGTGGGGTCGGGGCCGCCGCCCGGGCATAAAGCCTAGCAGCCCCGGCCTCACGCCAGGCGCCTCGGCCCGGTCTGTCCCCCACAGCCCCTTCTTAGTCCTCTTCCCTCCCGCGAGCGCAAGCGGTCAACCGGCAGCCCTTCGCCGCGCCCCCTACACCGCCCCCAAAGCCCAAGCCCGGGGCTGCCCGCCGGCGCCGGCCTCCCACCGGCCTCGGCGGCTTTCTCCAGCCAAGGCAGTGCCGGTCCTTGGCACCTCGGGGCCAAGCACAGGGGTGACCATCGCTCTCCCTGCACCCGGCCCCGAGACAGAGGCTCCGGGTGTCCCCGGACCGCGGGCCGAGGGGACGCCCAGCCGCCCCACCCCACCGGAGGCCTCCGTCTCCCCTGGCAGGCACCGCGGCCCCTCTCCCACGCCCCGCGGCGGCCCCTCCATCCCCCGCCCCCCCTCCCCCCCCTCCCCCCCCCCCCCCCCCCCCCGGCACAGCCACAAAAGAGCCCGGACAAAGCAGCGGAGGTAGGGAGCGCCACACCTGCGCGCGCGCGCGGCCCTCTCCCCGAACCTCCAGGAGAGACCACCACAGGGGAAATGCAGGCAGGCAGGCAGGCACAAAACCCACAGGAGGAGGGTGCCTGGGCCAGAGCCTCTCCCCCGCGTGCGGGACCCCGGGCGGGGCTCGGACCCCACCGTCACTCCGCAGACCCTGGAGGCCTGCCCCGGGGTCCCACGGTGACTGCCCACCCCCCGGGCACTGCCTCCTTAACAAAGACCAACGCCGGGCGCGACCGCACTCCGGTGGAGGAGCGGCCACTTCAACACAGCCTCCGTGCGTCTGTCGCAGTCCGTGACCCAGCCTGTGCGTCCCTCCTTCCTGCCCCCCAACTCCCAACCCCTGTCTCGCTGGCTTCTGTCACCGCCAGGGAAGTGGCAGAGGCCCCGTGGAGCCACGGGTGGCGAGAAGGGGCCTCGCGGCGGGCAAGGAGTAACCCGCTGCCCAGGTCCGCGGCGTCCTGTGGAGGCGGGGAGCAGGCGGGAGGCGCGGCGCCACTGTTGCCGGCCAGCGGGGAGAGGCTCGCCGCCGGCGCGGCCCAACAACCTGGCGCGCGCTCACCACGCAGGCCGGGCGGCTGCTCTTGGGGCGCCGGGAGCCCGGTTGCAGCGTCTACGGCCATACCACGCTGAACGCGCCCGATCTCGTCTGATCTCGGAAGCTAAGCAGGGTCGGGCCTGGTTAGTACTTGGATGGGAGACCGCCTGGGGATACCGGGTGCTGTAGGCTTTTGCCCGCCACTCCTTTTGCGGCCGCCACGCCCCTGGACCCTCTGCAGCCGCCAACCCCGGCGCAGGACCCCTGGCCAGCGGGGCTGGGCGGGGTCGGGGGTGGGGGGGTGGGTAGTGGGCGGGTGGGGTCGGGGCCGCCGCCCGGGCATAAAGCCTCGCACCCCGGCCTCACGCCAGGCGCCTCGGCCGGTCTGTCCCCCACAGCCCCTTCTTAGTCCTCTTCCCTCCCGCGAGCGCAAGCGGTCAACCGGCAGCCCTTCGCCGCGCCCCCTACGCCGCCCCCAAAGCCCAAGCCCGGGGCTGCCCGCCGGCGCCGGCCTCCCACCGGCCTCGGCGGCTTTCTCCAGCCAAGGCAGTGCCGGTCCTTGGCACCTCGGGGCCAAGCACAGGGGTGACCATCGCTCTCCCTGCACCCGGCCCCGAGACAGAGGCTCCGGGTGTCCCCGGACCGCGGGCCGAGGGGACGCCCAGCCGACCCACCCCACCGGAGGCCTCCGTCTCCCCTGGCAGGCACCGCGGCCCCTCTCCCACGCCCCGCGGCGGCCCCTCCATCCCCCGCCCCCCCCCCCTCCTCGCACAGCCACAAAAGAGCCCGGACAAAGCAGCGGAGGTAGGGAGCGCCACACCTGCGCGCGCGCGGCCCTCTCCCCGGGCCTCCAGGAGAGACCACCACAGGGGAAATGCAGGCAGGCAGGCAGGCACAAAACCCACAGGAGGAGGGTGCCTGGGCCTGAGCCTCTCCTCCCGCGTGCGGGACCCCGGGCGGGGCTCGGACCCCACCGTCACTCCGCAGACCCTGGAGGCCTGTCCCAGGGTCCCACGGTGACTGCCCACCCCCCGGGCACTGCCTCCTTAACGGAGCCCAGCCCCGGGCGCGACCGCACTCCGGTGGAGGAGCGGCCACTTCAACACAGCCTCCGTGCGTCTGTCGCAGTCCGTGACCCAGCCTGTGCGTCCCTCCTTCCTGCCCCCCAACTCCCTACCCCTGTCTCGCTGGCTTCTGTCACCGCCAGGGAAGTGGCAGAGGCCCCGTGGAGCCACGGGTGGCGAGAAGGGGCCTCGCGGCGGGCAAGGAGTAACCCGCTGCCCAGGTCCGCGGCGTCCTGTGGAGGCGGGGAGCAGGCGGGAGGCGCGGCGCCACTGTTGCCGGCCAGCGGGGAGAGGCTCGCCGCCGGCGCGGCCCAACAACCTGGCGCGCGCTCACCACGCAGGCCGGGCGGCTGCTCTTGGGGCGCCGGGAGCCCGGTTGCAGCGTCTACGGCCATACCACGCTGAACGCGCCCGATCTCGTCTGATCTCGGAAGCTAAGCAGGGTCGGGCCTGGTTAGTACTTGGATGGGAGACCGCCTGGGGATACCGGGTGCTGTAGGCTTTTGCCCGCCACTCCTTTTGCGGCCGCCACGCCCCTGGACCCTCTGCAGCCGCCAACCCCGGCGCAGGACCCCTGGCCAGCGGGGCTGGGCGGGGTCGGGGATGGGGTGGTGGGTAGTGGGCGGGTGGTGTCGGGGCCGCCGCCCGGGCATAAAGCCTCGCACCCCGGCCTCACGCCAGGCGCCTCGGCCCGGTCTGTCCCCCACAGCCCCTTCTTAGTCCTCTTCCCTCCCGCGAGCGCAAGCGGTCAACCGGCAGCCCTTCGCCGCGCCCCCTACGCCGCCCCCAAAGCCCAAGCCCGGGGCTGCCCGCCGGCGCCGGCCTCCCACCGGCCTCGGCGGCTTTCTCCAGCCAAGGCAGTGCCGGTCCTTGGCACCTCGGGGCCAAGCACAGGGGTGACCATCGCTCTCCCTGCACCCGGCCCCGAGACAGAGGCTCCGGGTGTCCCCGGACCGCGGGACGAGGGCACGCCCAGCCACCCCACCCCACCGGAGGCCTCCGTCTCCCCTGGCAGGCACCGCGGCCCCTCTCCCACGCCCCGCGGCGGCCCCTCCATCCCCCGCCCCCCTCCCCCCCTCCCCCCCCCCCCCCCCCCCCCCCCCGCACAGCCACAAAAGAGCCCGGACAAAGCAGCGGAGGTAGGGAGCGCCACACCTGCGCGCGCGCGCGGCCCTCTCCCCGGGCCTCCAGGAGAGACCACCACAGGGGAAATGCAGGCAGGCAGGCAGGCACAAAACCCACAGGAGGAGGGTGCCTGGGCCAGAGCCTCTCCCCCGCGTGCGGGACCCCGGGCGGGGCTCGGACCCCACCGTCACTCCGCAGACCCTGGAGGCCTGTCCCGGGGTCCCACGGTGACTGCCCACCCCCCGGGCACTGCCTCCTTAACAAAGACCAACGCCGGGCGCGACCGCACTCCGGTGGAGGAGCGGCCACTTCAACACAGCCTCCGTGCGTCTGTCGCAGTCCGTGACCCAGCCTGTGCGTCCCTTCTTCCTGCCCCCCAACTCCCAACCCCTGTCTCGCTGGCTTCTGTCACCGCCAGGGAAGTGGCAGAGGCCCCGTGGAGCCACGGGTGGCGAGAAGGGGCCTCGCGGCGGGCAAGGAGTAACCCGCTGCCCAGGCCCGCGGCGTCCTGTGGAGGCGGGGAGCAGGCGGGAGGCGCGGCGCCACTGTTGCCGGCCAGCGGGGAGAGGCTCGCCGCCGGCGCGGCCCAACAACCTGGCGCGCGCTCACCACGCAGGCCGGGCGGCTGCTCTTGGGGCGCCGGGAGCCCGGTCCCAGCGTCTACGGCCATACCACCCTGAACGCGCCCGATCTCGTCTGATCTCGGAAGCTAAGCAGGGTCGGGCCTGGTTAGTACTTGGATGGGAGACCGCCTGGGAATACCGGGTGCTGTAGGCTTTTGCCCGCCACTCCTTTTGCGGCCGCCACGCCCCTGGACCCTCTGCAGCCGCCAACCCCGGCGCAGGACCCATGGCCAGCGGGGCTGGGCGGGGTCGGGGGTGGGGGGGTGGGTAGTGGGAGGGTGGGGTCGGGGCCGCCGCCCGGGCATAAAGCCTAGCAGCCCCGGCCTCACGCCAGGCGCCTCGGCCCGGTCTGTCCCCCACAGCCCCTTCTTAGTCCTCTTCCCTCCCGCGAGCGCAAGCGGTCAACCGGCAGCCCTTCGCCGCGCCCCCTACGCCGCCCCCAAAGCCCAAGCCCGGGGCTGCCTGCCGGCGCCGGCCTCCCACCGGCCTCGGCGGCTTTCCCCAGCCAAGGCAGTGCCGGTCCTTGGTACCTCGGGGCCGAGCACAGGGGTGACCATCCCTCTCCCTGCACCCGGGCCCCGAGACAGAGGCTCCGGGTGTCCCTGGACCGCGGGCGTAGGGGACGCCCAGCCGCCCCACCCCACCGGAGGCCTCCGTCTCCCCTGGCAGGCACCGCGGCCCCTCTCCCACGCCCCGCGGCGGCCCCTCCATCCTCCGCGACCCCCTCCCCCCCCACCCTCCCCCCCCCCCCCGCACAGCCACAAAAGAGCCCGGACAAAGCAGCGGAGGGAGGGAGCGCCACACCTGCGCGCGCGCGGCCCTCTCCCCGGGCCTCCAGGAGAGACCACCACAGGGGAAATGCAGGCAGGCAGGCAGGCACAAAACCCACAGGAGGAGGGTGCCAGGGCCTGAGCCTCTCCTCCCGCGTGCGGGACCCCGGGCGGGGCTCGGACCCCACCGTCACTCCGTAGACCCTGGAGGCCTGTCCCGGGGTCCCACGGTGACTGCCCACCCCGCGGGCACTGCCTCCTTAACGGAGCCCAGCCGCGGGCGCGACCGCACTCCGGTGGAGGAGCGGCCACTTCAACACAGCCTCCGTGCGTCTGTCGCAGTCCGTGACCCAGCCTGTGCGTCCCTCCTTCCTGCCCCCCAACTCCCAACCCCTGTCTCGCTGGCTTCTGTCACCGCCAGGGAAGTGGCAGAGGCCCCGTGGAGCCACGGGTGGCGAGAAGGGGCCTCGCGGCGGGCAAGGAGTAACCCGCTTCCCAGGCCCGCGGCGTCCTGTGGAGGCGGGGAGCAGGCGGGAGGCGCGGCGCCACTGTTGCCGGCCAGCGGGGAGAGGCTCGCCGCCGGCGCGGCCC
The DNA here is from genome assembly GCF_964194185.1 of Rhinolophus hipposideros. Classification (NCBI taxonomy): domain Eukaryota; kingdom Metazoa; phylum Chordata; class Mammalia; order Chiroptera; family Rhinolophidae; genus Rhinolophus; species Rhinolophus hipposideros. Next base: position 23,818 of record NW_027669474.1, on the reverse strand, counting down.
AACAACCTGGCGCGCGCTCACCACGCAGGCCGGGCGACTGCTCTTGGGGCGCCGGGAGCCCGGTCCCAGCGTCTACGGCCATACCACCCTGAACTTGCCCGATCTCGTCTGATCTCGGAAGCTAAGCAGGGTCGGGCCTGGTTAGTACTTGGATGGGAGACCGCCTGGGAATACCGGGTGCTGTAGGCTTTTGCCCGCCACTCCTTTTGCGGCCGCCACGCCCCTGGACCCTCTGCAGCCGCCAACCCCGGCGCAGGACCCCTGGCCAGCGGGGCTGGGCGGGGTCGGGGGTGGGGGGGTGGGTAGTGGGCGGGTGGGGTCGGGGCCGCCGCCCGGGCATAAAGCCTAGCAGCCCCGGCCTCACGCCAGGCGCCTCGGCCCGGTCTGTCCCCCACAGCCCCTTCTTAGTCCTCTTCCCTCCCGCGAGCGCAAGCGGTCAACCGGCAGCCCTTCGCCGCGCCCCCTACACCGCCCCCAAAGCCCAAGCCCGGGGCTGCCCGCCGGCGCCGGCCTCCCACGGGCCTCGGCGGCTTTCTCCAGCCAAGGCAGTGCCGGTCCTTGGCACCTCGGGGCCAAGCACAGGGGTGACCATCGCTCTCCCTGCACCCGGCCCCGAGACAGAGGCTCCGGGTGTCCCCGGACCGCGGGCCGAGGGGACGCCCAGCCGCCCCACCCCACCGGAGGCCTCCGTCTCCCCTGGCAGGCACCGCGGCCCCTCTCCCACGCCCCGCGGCGGCCCTCCATCCCCCGCCCCCCCTCCCCCCCCTCCCCCCCCCCCCCCCCCCCCGGCACAGCCACAAAAGAGCCCGGACAAAGCAGCGGAGGTAGGGAGCGCCACACCTGCGCGCGCGCGCGGCCCTCTCCCCGAACCTCCAGGAGAGACCACCACAGGGGAAATGCAGGCAGGCAGGCAGGCACAAAACCCACAGGAGGAGGGTGCCTGGGCCAGAGCCTCTCCCCCGCGTGCGGGACCCCGGGCGGGGCTCGGACCCCACCGTCACTCCGCAGACCCTGGAGGCCTGCCCCGGGGTCCCACGGTGACTGCCCACCCCCCGGGCACTGCCTCCTTAACAAAGACCAACGCCGGGCGCGACCGCACTCCGGTGGAGGAGCGGCCACTTCAACACAGCCTCCGTGCGTCTGTCGCAGTCCGTGACCCAGCCTGTGCGTCCCTCCTTCCTGCCCCCCAACTCCCAACCCCTGTCTCGCTGGCTTCTGTCACCGCCAGGGAAGTGGCAGAGGCCCCGTGGAGCCACGGGTGGCGAGAAGGGGCCTCGCGGCGGGCAAGGAGTAACCCGCTGCCCAGGTCCGCGGCGTCCTGTGGAGGCGGGGAGCAGGCGGGAGGCGCGGCGCCACTGTTGCCGGCCAGCGGGGAGAGGCTCGCCGCCGGCGCGGCCCAACAACCTGGCGCGCGCTCACCACGCAGGCCGGGCGGCTGCTCTTGGGGCGCCGGGAGCCCGGTTGCAGCGTCTACGGCCATACCACGCTGAACGCGCCCGATCTCGTCTGATCTCGGAAGCTAAGCAGGGTCGGGCCTGGTTAGTACTTGGATGGGAGACCGCCTGGGGATACCGGGTGCTGTAGGCTTTTGCCCGCCACTCCTTTTGCGGCCGCCACGCCCCTGGACCCTCTGCAGCCGCCAACCCCGGCGCAGGACCCCTGGCCAGCGGGGCTGGGCGGGGTCGGGGGTGGGGGGGTGGGTAGTGGGCGGGTGGGGTCGGGGCCGCCGCCCGGGCATAAAGCCTCGCACCCCGGCCTCACGCCAGGCGCCTCGGCCGGTCTGTCCCCCACAGCCCCTTCTTAGTCCTCTTCCCTCCCGCGAGCGCAAGCGGTCAACCGGCAGCCCTTCGCCGCGCCCCCTACGCCGCCCCCAAAGCCCAAGCCCGGGGCTGCCCGCCGGCGCCGGCCTCCCACCGGCCTCGGCGGCTTTCTCCAGCCAAGGCAGTGCCGGTCCTTGGCACCTCGGGGCCAAGCACAGGGGTGACCATCGCTCTCCCTGCACCCGGCCCCGAGACAGAGGCTCCGGGTGTCCCCGGACCGCGGGCCGAGGGGACGCCCAGCCGACCCACCCCACCGGAGGCCTCCGTCTCCCCTGGCAGGCACCGCGGCCCCTCTCCCACGCCCCGCGGCGGCCCCTCCATCCCCCGCCCCCCCCCCCTCCTCGCACAGCCACAAAAGAGCCCGGACAAAGCAGCGGAGGTAGGGAGCGCCACACCTGCGCGCGCGCGGCCCTCTCCCCGGGCCTCCAGGAGAGACCACCACAGGGGAAATGCAGGCAGGCAGGCAGGCACAAAACCCACATGAGGAGGGTGCCTGGGCCTGAGCCTCTCCTCCCGCGTGCGGGACCCCGGGCGGGGCTCGGACCCCACCGTCACTCCGCAGACCCTGGAGGCCTGTCCCAGGGTCCCACGGTGACTGCCCACCCCCCGGGCACTGCCTCCTTAACGGAGCCCAGCCCCGGGCGCGACCGCACTCCGGTGGAGGAGCGGCCACTTCAACACAGCCTCCGTGCGTCTGTCGCAGTCCGTGACCCAGCCTGTGCGTCCCTCCTTCCTGCCCCCCAACTCCCTACCCCTGTCTCGCTGGCTTCTGTCACCGCCAGGGAAGTGGCAGAGGCCCCGTGGAGCCACGGGTGGCGAGAAGGGGCCTCGCGGCGGGCAAGGAGTAACCCGCTGCCCAGGTCCGCGGCGTCCTGTGGAGGCGGGGAGCAGGCGGGAGGCGCGGCGCCACTGTTGCCGGCCAGCGGGGAGAGGCTCGCCGCCGGCGCGGCCCAACAACCTGGCGCGCGCTCACCACGCAGGCCGGGCGGCTGCTCTTGGGGTGCCGGGAGCCCGGTTGCAGCGTCTACGGCCATACCACGCTGAACGCGCCCGATCTCGTCTGATCTCGGAAGCTAAGCAGGGTCGGGCCTGGTTAGTACTTGGATGGGAGACTGCCTGGGGATACCGGGTGCTGTAGGCTTTTGCCCGCCACTCCTTTTGCGGCCGCCACGCCCCTGGACCCTCTGCAGCCGCCAACCCCGGCGCAGGACCCCTGGCCAGCGGGGCTGGGCGGGGTCGGGGATGGGGTGGTGGGTAGTGGGCGGGTGGTGTCGGGGCCGCCGCCCGGGCATAAAGCCTCGCACCCCGGCCTCACGCCAGGCGCCTCGGCCCGGTCTGTCCCCCACAGCCCCTTCTTAGTCCTCTTCCCTCCCGCGAGCGCAAGCGGTCAACCGGCAGCCCTTCGCCGCGCCCCCTACGCCGCCCCCAAAGCCCAAGCCCGGGGCTGCCCGCCGGCGCCGGCCTCCCACCGGCCTCGGCGGCTTTCTCCAGCCAAGGCAGTGCCGGTCCTTGGCACCTCGGGGCCAAGCACAGGGGTGACCATCGCTCTCCCTGCACCCGGCCCCGAGACAGAGGCTCCGGGTGTCCCCGGACCGCGGGACGAGGGCACGCCCAGCCACCCCACCCCACCGGAGGCCTCCGTCTCCCCTGGCAGGCACCGCGGCCCCTCTCCCACGCCCCGCGGCGGCCCCTCCATCCCCCGCCCCCCTCCCCCCCCTCCCCCCCCCTCCCCCCCCCCCGCACAGCCACAAAAGAGCCCGGACAAAGCAGCGGAGGTAGGGAGCGCCACACCTGCGCGCGCGCGCGGCCCTCTCCCCGGGCCTCCAGGAGAGACCACCACAGGGGAAATGCAGGCAGGCAGGCAGGCACAAAACCCACAGGAGGAGGGTGCCTGGGCCAGAGCCTCTCCCCCGCGTGCGGGACCCCGGGCGGGGCTCGGACCCCACCGTCACTCCGCAGACCCTGGAGGCCTGTCCCGGGGTCCCACGGTGACTGCCCACCCCCCGGGCACTGCCTCCTTAACAAAGACCAACGCCGGGCGCGACCGCACTCCGGTGGAGGAGCGGCCACTTCAACACAGCCTCCGTGCGTCTGTCGCAGTCCGTGACCCAGCCTGTGCGTCCCTCCTTCCTGCCCCCCAACTCCCAACCCCTGTCTCGCTGGCTTCTGTCACCGCCAGGGAAGTGGCAGAGGCCCCGTGGAGCCACGGGTGGCGAGAAGGGGCCTCGCGGCGGGCAAGGAGTAACCCGCTGCCCAGGTCCGCGGCGTCCTGTGGGGGCGGGGAGCAGGCGGGAGGCGCGGCGCCACTGTTGCCGGCCAGCGGGGAGAGGCTCGCCGCCGGCGCGGCCCAACAACCTGGCGCGCGCTCACCACGCAGGCCGGGCGGCTGCTCTTGGGGCGCCGGGAGCCCGGTCGCAGCGTCTACGGCCATACCACGCTGAACGCGCCCGATCTCGTCTGATCTCGGAAGCTAAGCAGGGTCGGGCCTGGTTAGTACTTGGATGGGAGACCGCCTGGGGATACCGGGTGCTGTAGGCTTTTGCCCGCCACTCCTTTTGCGGCCGCCACGCCCCTGGACCCTCTGCAGCCGCCAACCCCGGCGCAGGACCCCTGGCCAGCGGGGCTGGGCGGGGTCGGGGGTGGGGGGGTGGGTAGTGGTAGGGTGGGGTCGGGGCCGCCGCCCGGGCATAAAGCCTAGCAGCCCCGGCCTCACGCCAGGCGCCTCGGCCCGGTCTGTCCCCCACAGCCCCTTCTTAGTCCTCTTCCCTCCCGCGAGCGCAAGCGGTCAACCGGCAGCCCTTCGCCGCGCCCCCTACGCCGCCCCCAAAGCCCAAGCCCAGGGTTGCCTGCAGGCGCCAGCCTCCAACCGGCCTTGGGCGGCTTTCTCCAGCCAAGGCAGTGCCGGTCCTTGGCACCTCAAAGCCGAGCACAGGGGTGACCATCGCTCTCCCTGCACCCGGCCCCGAGACAGAGGCTCCGGGTGTCCCCGGACCGCGGGCCGAGGGGACGCCCAGCCGCCCCACCCCACCGGAGGCCTCCGTCTCCCCTGGCAGGCACCGCGGCCCCTCTCCCACGCCCCGCGGCGGCCCCTCCATCCCCCGCCCCCCCTCCCCCCCCTCCCCCCCCCTCCCCCCCCGCACAGCCACAAAAGAGCCCGGACAAAGCAGTGGAGGTAGGGAGCGCCACACCTGCGCGCGCGCGCGGCCCTCTCCCCGGGCCTCCAGGAGAGACCACCACAGGGGAAATGCAGGCAGGCAGGCAGGCACAAAACCCACAGGAGGAGGGTGCCAGGGCCTGAGCCTCTCCTCCCGCGTGCGGGACCCCGGGCGGGGCTCGGACCCCACCGTCACTCCGCAGACCCTGGAGGCCTGTCCCGGGGTCCCACGGTGACTGCCCACCCCCCGGGCACTGCCTCCTTAACGGAGCCCAGCCCCGGGCGCGACCGCACTCCGGTGGAGGAGCGGCCACTTCAACACAGCCTCCGTGCGTCTGTCGCAGTCCGTGACCCAGCCTGTGCGTCCCTCCTTCCTGCCCCCCAACTCCCAACCCCTGTCTCGCTGGCTTCTGTCACCGCCAGGGAAGTGGCAGAGGCCCCGTGGAGCCACGGGTGGCGAGAAGGGGCCTCGCGGCGGGCAAGGAGTAACCCGCTGCCCAGGCCCGCGGCGTCCTGTGGAGGCGGGGAGCAGGCGGGAGGCGCGGCGCCACTGTTGCCGGCCAGCGGGAAGAGGCTCGCCGCCGGCGCGGCCCAACAACCTGGCGCGCGCTCACCACGCAGGCCGGGCGACTGCTCTTGGGGCGCCGGGAGCCCGGTCCCAGCGTCTACGGCCATACCACCCTGAACTCGCCCGATCTCGTCTGATCTCGGAAGCTAAGCAGGGTCGGGCCTGGTTAGTACTTGGATGGGAGACCGCCTGGGGATACCGGGTGCTGTAGGCTTTTGCCCGCCACTCCTTTTGCGGCCGCCACGCCCCTGGACCCTCTGCAGCCGCCAACCCCGGCGCAGGACCCCTGGCCAGCGGGGCTGGGCGGGGTCGGGGATGGGGTGGTGGGTAGTGGGCGGGTGGTGTCGGGGCCGCCGCCCGGGCATAAAGCCTCGCACCCCGGCCTCACGCCAGGCGCCTCGGCCCGGTCTGTCCCCCACAGCCCCTTCTTAGTCCTCTTCCCTCCCGCGAGCGCAAGCGGTCAACCGGCAGCCCTTCGCCGCGCCCCCTACGCCGCCCCCAAAGCCCAAGCCAGGGGCTGCCCGCCGGCGCCGGCCTCCCACCGGCCTCGGCGGCTTTCTCCAGCCAAGGCAGTGCCGGTCCTTGGCACCTCGGGGCCAAGCACAGGGGTGACCATCGCTCTCCCTGCACCCGGCCCCGAGACAGAGGCTCCGGGTGTCCCCGGACCGCGGGCCGAAGGGACGCCCAGCCACCCCACCCCACCGGAGGCCTCCGTCTCCCCTGGCAGGCACCGCGGCCCCTCTCCCACGCCCCGCGGCGGCCCCTCCATCCCCCGCCCCCCCCCTCCTCGCACAGCCACAAAAGAGCCAGGACAAAGCAGCGGAGGTAGGGAGTGCCACACCTGCGCGCGCGCGGCCCTCTCCCCGGGCCTCCAGGAGAGACCACCACAGGGGAAATGCAGGCAGGCAGGCAGGCACAAAACCCACAGGAGGAGGGTGCCTGGGCCTGAGCCTCTCCTCCCGCGTGCGGGACCCCGGGCGGGGCTCGGACCCCACCGTCACTCCGCAGACCCTGGAGGCCTGTCCCGGGGTCCCACGGTGACTGCCCACCCCCCGGGCACTGCCTCCTTAACAAAGACCAACGCCGGGCGCGACCGCACTCCGGTGGAGGAGCGGCCACTTCAACACAGCCTCCGTGCGTCTGTCGCAGTCCGTGACCCAGCCTGTGCGTCCCTCCTTCCTGCCCCCCAACTCCCAACCCCTGTCTCGCTGGCTTCTGTCACCGCCAGGGAAGTGGCAGAGGCCCCGTGGAGCCACGGGTGGCGAGAAGGGGCCTCGCGGCGGGCAAGGAGTAACCCGCTGCCCAGGCCCGTGGCGTCCTGTGGAGGCGGGGAGCAGGCGGGAGGCGCGGCGCCACTGTTGCCGGCCAGCGGGGAGAGGCTCGCCGCCGGCGCGGCCCAACAACCTGGCGCGCGCTCACCACGCAGGCCGGGCGGCTGCTCTTGGGGCGCCGGGAGCCCGGTCCCAGCGTCTACGGCCATACCACCCTGAACTCGCCCGATCTCGTCTGATCTCGGAAGCTAAGCAGGGTCGGGCCTGGTTAGTACTTGGATGGGAGACCGCCTGGGAATACCGGGTGCTGTAGGCTTTTGCCCGCCACTCCTTTTGCGGCCGCCACGCCCCTGGACCCTCTGCAGCCGCCAACCCCGGCGCAGGACCCCTGGCCAGCGGGGCTGGGCGGGGTCGGGGGTGGGGGGGTGGGTAGTGGGCGGGTGGGGTCGGGGCCGCCGCCCGGGCATAAAGCCTCGCACCCCGGCCTCACGCCAGGCGCCTCGGCCGGTCTGTCCCCCACAGCCCCTTCTTAGTCCTCTTCCCTCCCGCGAGCGCAAGCGGTCAACCGGCAGCCCTTCGCCGCGCCCCCTACGCCGCCCCCAAAGCCCAAGCCCGGGGCTGCCCGCCGGCGCCGGCCTCCCACCGGCCTCGGCGGCTTTCTCCAGCCAAGGCAGTGCCGGTCCTTGGCACCTCGGGGCCAAGCACAGGGGTGACCATCGCTCTCCCTGCACCCGGCCCCGAGACAGAGGCTCCGGGTGTCCCCGGACCGCGGGCCGAGGGGACGCCCAGCCGCCCCACCCCACCGGAGGCCTCCGTCTCCCCTGGCAGGCACCGCGGCCCCTCTCCCACGCCCCGCGGCGGCCCCTCCATCCCCCGCCCCCCCCCCTCCTCGCACAGCCACAAAAGAGCCAGGACAAAGCAGCGGAGGTAGGGAGCGCCACACCTGCGCGCGCGCGGCCCTCTCCCCGGGCCTCCAGGAGAGACCACCACAGGGGAAATGCAGGCAGGCAGGCAGGCACAAAACCCACAGGAGGAGGGTGCCTGGGCCTGAGCCTCTCCTACCGCGTGCGGGACCCCGGGCGGGGCTCGGACCCCACCGTCACTCCGCAGACCCTGGAGGCCTGTCCCGGGGTCCCACGGTGACTGCCCACCCCCCGGGCACTGCCTCCTTAACGGAGCCCAGCCCCGGGCGCGACCGCACTCCGGTGGAGGAGCGGCCACTTCAACACAGCCTCCGTGCGTCTGTCGCAGTCCGTGACCCAGCCTGTGCGTCCCTCCTTCCTGCCCCCCAACTCCCAACCCCTGTCTCGCTGGCTTCTGTCACCGCCAGGGAAGTGGCAGAGGCCCCGTGGAGCCACGGGTGGCGAGAAGGGGCCTCGCGGCGGGCAAGGAGTAACCCGCTGCCCAGGTCCGCGGCGTCCTGTGGAGGCGGGGAGCAGGCGGGAGGCGCGGCGCCACTGTTGCCGGCCAGCGGGGAGAGGCTCGCCGCCGGCGCGGCCCAACAACCTGGCGCGCGCTCACCACGCAGGCCGGGCGGCTGCTCTTGGGGCGCCGGGAGCCCGGTCGCAGCGTCTACGGCCATACCACGCTGAACGCGCCCGATCTCGTCTGATCTCGGAAGCTAAGCAGGGTCGGGCCTGGTTAGTACTTGGATGGGAGACCGCCTGGGGATACCGGGTGCTGTAGGCTTTTGCCCGCCACTCCTTTTGCGGCCGCCACGCCCCTGGACCCTCTGCAGCCGCCAACCCCGGCGCAGGACCCCTGGCCAGCGGGGCTGGGCGGGGTCGGGGGTGGGGTGGTGGGTAGTGGGCGGGTGGGGTCGGGGCCGCCGCCCGGGCATAAAGCCTCGCACCCCGGCCTCACGCCAGGCGCCTCGGCCGGTCTGTCCCCCACAGCCCCTTCTTAGTCCTCTTCCCTCCCGCGAGCGCAAGTGGTCAACCGGCAGCCCTTCGCCGCGCCCCCTACGCCGCCCCCAAAGCCCAAGCCCGGGACTGCCCGCCGGCGCCGGCCTCCCACCGGCCTCGGCGGCTTTCTCCAGCCAAGGCAGTGCCGGTCCTTGGCACCTCGGGGCCAAGCACAGGGGTGACCATCGCTCTCCCTGCACCCGGCCCCGAGACAGAGGCTCCGGGTGTCCCCGGACCGCGGGCCGAGGGGACGCCCAGCCACCCCACCCCACCGGAGGCCTCCGTCTCCCCTGGCAGGCACCGCGGCCCCTCTCCCACGCCCCGCGGCGGCCCCTCCATCCCCCGCCCCCCCCCCTCCTCGCACAGCCACAAAAGAGCCAGGACAAAGCAGCGGAGGTAGGGAGCGCCACACCTGCGCGCGCGCGGCCCTCTCCCCGGGCCTCCAGGAGAGACCACCACAGGGGAAATGCAGGCAGGCAGGCAGGCACAAAACCCACAGGAGGAGGGTGCCTGGGCCTGAGCCTCTCCTCCCGCGTGCGGGACCCCGGGCGGGGCTCGGACCCCACCGTCACTCCGCAGACCCTGGAGGCCTGTCCCGGGGTCCCACGGTGACTGCCCACCCCCCGGGCACTGCCTCCTTAACGGAGCCCAGCCCCGGGCGCGACCGCACTCCGGTGGAGGAGCGGCCACTTCAACACAGCCTCCGTGCGTCTGTCGCAGTCCGTGACCCAGCCTGTGCGTCCCTCCTTCCTGCCCCCCAACTCCCAACCCCTGTCTCGCTGGCTTCTGTCACCGCCAGGGAAGTGGCAGAGGCCCCGTGGAGCCACGGGTGGCGAGAAGGGGCCTCGCGGCGGGCAAGGAGTAACCCGCTGCCCAGGCCCGCGGCGTCCTGTGGAGGCGGGGGAGCAGGCGGGAGGCGCGGCGCCACTGTTGCCGGCCAGCGGGGAGAGGCTCGCCGCCGGCGCGGCCCAACAACCTGGCGCGCGCTCACCACGCAGGCCGGGCGACTGCTCTTGGGGCGCCGGGAGCCCGGTCCCAGCGTCTACGGCCATACCACCCTGAACTCGCCCGATCTCGTCTGATCTCGGAAGCTAAGCAGGGTCGGGCCTGGTTAGTACTTGGATGGGAGACCGCCTGGGAATACCGGGTGCTGTAGGCTTTTGCCCGCCACTCCTTTTGCGGCCGCCACGCCCCTGGACCCTCTGCAGCCGCCAACCCCGGCGCAGGACCCCTGGCCAGCGGGGCTGGGCGGGGTCGGGGGTGGGGGGGTGGGTAGTGGGCGGGTGGGGTCGGGGCCGCCGCCCGGGCATAAAGCCTCGCACCACGGCCTCACGCCAGGCGCCTCGGCTGGTCTGTCCCCCACAGCCCCTTCTTAGTCCTCTTCCCTCCCGCGAGCGCAAGCGGTCAACCGGCAGCCCTTCGCCGCGCCCCCTACGCCGCCCCCAAAGCCCAAGCCCGGGGCTGCCCGCCGGCGCCGGCCTCCCACCGGCCTCGGCGGCTTTCTCCAGCCAAGGCAGTGCCGGTCCTTGGCACCTCGGGGCCAAGCACAGGGGTGACCATCGCTCTCCCTGCACCCGGCCCCGAGACAGAGGCTCCGGGTGTCCCCGGACCGCGGGCCGAGGGGACGCCCAGCCGCCCCACCCCACCGGAGGCCTCCGTCTCCCCTGGCAGGCACCGCGGCCCCTCTCCCACGCCCCGCGGCGGCCCCTCCATCCCCCGCCCCCCCCTCCCCCCCTCCTCGAACAGCCACAAAAGAGCCCGGACAAAGCAGCGGAGGTAGTGAGCGCCACACCTGCGCGCGCGCGGCCCTCTCCCCGGGCCTCCAGGAGAGACCACCACAGGGGAAATGCAGGCAGGCAGGCAGGCACAAAACCCACAGGAGGAGGGTGCCTGGGCCTGAGCCTCTCCTCCCGCGTGCGGGACCCCGGGCGGGGCTCGGACCCCACCGTCACTCCGCAGACCCTGGAGGCCTGTCCCGGGGTCCCACGGTGACTGCCCACCCCCCGGGCACTGCCTCCTTAACGGAGCCCAGCCCCGGGCGCGACCGCACTCCGGTGGAGGAGCGGCCACTTCAACACAGCCTCCGTGCGTCTGTCGCAGTCCGTGACCCAGCCTGTGCGTCCCTCCTTCCTGCCCCCCAACTCCCAACCCCTGTCTCGCTGGCTTCTGTCACCGCCAGGGAAGTGGCAGAGGCCCCGTGGAGCCACGGGTGGCGAGAAGGGGACTCGCGGCGGGCAAGGAGTAACCCGCTGCCCAGGTCCGCGGCGTCCTGTGGAGGCGGGGAGCAGGCGGGAGGCGCGGCGCCACTGTTGCCGGCCAGCGGGGAGAGGCTCGCCGCCGGCGCGGCCCAACAACCTGGCGCGCGCTCACCACGCAGGCCGGGCGGCTGCTCTTGGGGCGCCGGGAGCCCGGTTGCAGCGTCTACGGCCATACCACGCTGAACGCGCCCGATCTCGTCTGATCTCGGAAGCTAAGCAGGGTCGGGCCTGGTTAGTACTTGGATGGGAGACCGCCTGGGGATACCGGGTGCTGTAGGCTTTTGCCCGCCACTCCTTTTGCGGCCGCCACGCCCCTGGACCCTCTGCAGCCGCCAACCCCGGCGCAGGACCCCTGGCCAGCGGGGCTGGGCGGGGTCGGGGATGGGGTGGTGGGTAGTGGGCGGGTGGGGTCGGGGCCGCCGCCCGGGCATAAAGCCTCGCACCCCGGCCTCACGCCAGGCGCCTCGGCCGGTCTGTCCCCCACAGCCCCTTCTTAGTCCTCTTCCCTCCCGCGAGCGCAAGCGGTCAACCGGCAGCCCTTCGCCGCGCCCCCTACGCCACCCCCAAAGCCCAAGCCCGGGGCTGCCCGCCGGCGCCGGCCTCCCACCGGCCTCGGCGGCTTTCTCCAGCCAAGGCAGTGCCGGTCCTTGGCACCTCGGGGCCAAGCACAGGGGTGACCATCGCTCTCCCTGCACCCGGCCCCGAGACAGAGGCTCCGGGTGTCCCCGGACCGCGGGCCGAGGGCACGCCCAGCCACCCCACCCCACCGGAGGCCTCCATCTCCCCTGGCAGGCACCGCGGCCCCTCTCCCACGCCCCGCGGCGGCCCCTCCATCCCCCGCCCCCCTCCCCCCCCTCCCCCCCCCTCCCCCCCCCCCCCCGCACAGCCACAAAAGAGCCCGGACAAAGCAGCGGAGGTAGGGAGCGCCACACCTGCGCGCGCGCGCGGCCCTCTCCCCGGGCCTCCAGGAGAGACCACCACAGGGGAAATGCAGGCAGGCAGGCAGGCACAAAACCCACAGGAGGAGGGTGCCTGGGCCTGAGCCTCTCCTCCCGCGTGCGGGACCCCGGGCGGGGCTCGGACCCACCGTCACTCCGCAGACCCTGGAGGCCTGTCCCGGGGTCCCACGGTGACTGCCCACCCCCCGGGCACTGCCTCCTTAACGGAGCCCAGCCCCGGGCGCGACCGCACTCCGGTGGAGGAGCGGCCACTTCAACACAGCCTCCGTGCGTCTGTCGCAGTCCGTGACCCAGCCTGTGCGTCCCTCCTTCCTGCCCCCCAACTCCCAACCCCTGTCTCGCTGGCTTCTGTCACCGCCAGGGAAGTGGCAGAGGCCCCGTGGAGCCACGGGTGGCGAGAAGGGGCCTCGCGGCGGGCAAGGAGTAACCCGCTGCCCAGGCCCGCGGCGTCCTGTGGAGGCGGGGAGCAGGCGGGAGGCGCGGCGCCACTGTTGCCGGCCAGCGGGGAGAGGCTCGCCGCCGGCGCGGCCCAACAACCTGGCGCGCGCTCACCACGCAGGCCGGGCGGCTGCTCTTGGGGCGCCGGGAGCCCGGTCGCAGCGTCTACGGCCATACCACCCTGAACTCGCCCGATCTCGTCTGATCTCGGAAGCTAAGCAGGGTCGGGCCTGGTTAGTACTTGGATGGGAGACCGCCTGGGAATACCGGGTGCTGTAGGCTTTTGCCCGCCACTCCTTTTGCGGCCGCCACGCCCCTGGACCCTCTGCAGCCGCCAACCCCGGCGCAGGACCCCTGGCCAGCGGGGCTGGGCGGGGTCGGGGGTGGGGGGGTGGGTAGTGGGCGGGTGGGGTCGGGGCCGCCGCCCGGGCATAAAGCCTCGCACCCCGGCCTCACGCCAGGCGCCTCGGCCGGTCTGTCCCCCACAGCCCCTTCTTAGTCCTCTTCCCTCCCGCGAGCGCAAGCGGTCAACCGGCAGCCCTTCGCCGCGCCCCCTACGCCGCCCCCAAAGCCCAAGCCCGGGGCTGCCCGCCGGCGCGGGCCTCCCACCGGCCTCGGCGGCTTTCTCCAGCCAAGGCAGTGCCGGTCCTTGGCACCTCGGGGCCAAGCACAGGGGTGACCATCGCTCTCCCTGCACCCGGGCCCCGAGACAGAGGCTCCGGGTGTCCCTGGACCGCGGGCGTAGGGGACGCCCAGCCGCCCCACCCCACCGGAGGCCTCCGTCTCCCCTGGCAGGCACCGCGGCCCCTCTCCCACGCCTCGCGGCGGCCCCTCCATCCTCCGCGACCCCCTCCCCCCCCCCCCTCCCCCCCCCCCCCCCCCCGCACAGCCACAAAAGAGCCCGGACAAAGCAGCGGAGGGAGGGAGCGCCACACCTGCGCGCGCGCGGCCCTCTCCCCGGGCCTCCAGGAGAGACCACCACAGGGGAAATGCAGGCAGGCAGGCAGGCACAAAACCCACAGGAGGAGGGTGCCAGGGCCTGAGCCTCTCCTCCCGCGTGCGGGACCCCGGGCGGGGCTCGGACCCCACCGTCACTCCGTAGACCCTGGAGGCCTGTCCCGGGGTCCCACGGTGACTGCCCACCCCCCGGGCACTGCCTCCTTAACGGAGCCCAGCCGCGGGCGCGACCGCACTCCGGTGGAGGAGCGGCCACTTCAACACAGCCTCCGTGCGTCTGTCGCAGTCCGTGACCCAGCCTGTGCGTCCCTCCTTCCTGCCCCCCAACTCCCAACCCCTGTCTCGCTGGCTTCTGTCACCGCCAGGGAAGTGGCAGAGGCCCCGTGGAGCCACGGGTGGCGAGAAGGGGCCTCGCGGCGGGCAAGGAGTAACCCGCTTCCCAGGCCCGCGGCGTCCTGTGGAGGCGGGGAGCAGGCGGGAGGCGCGGCGCCACTGTTGCCGGCCAGCGGGGAGAGGCTCGCCGCCGGCGCGGCCCAACAACCTGGCGCGCGCTCACCACGCAGGCCGGGCGACTGCTCTTGGGGCGCCGGGAGCCCGGTCCCAGCGTCTACGGCCATACCACCCTGAACTCGCCCGATCTCGTCTGATCTCGGAAGCTAAGCAGGGTCGGGCCTGGTTAGTACTTGGATGGGAGACCGCCTGGGAATACCGGGTGCTGTAGGCTTTTGCCCGCCACTCCTTTTGCGGCCGCCACGCCCCTGGACCCTCTGCAGCCGCCAACCCCGGCGCAGGACCCCTGGCCAGCGGGGCTGGGCGGGGTCGGGGGTGGGGGGGTGGGTAGTGGGCGGGTGGGGTCGGGGCCGCCGCCCGCGCATAAAGCCTAGCAGCCCCGGCCTCACGCCAGGCGCCTCGGCCCGGTCTGTCCCCCACAGCCCCTTCTTAGTCCTCTTCCCTCCCGCGAGCGCAAGCGGTCAACCGGCAGCCCTTCGCCGCGCCCCCTACGCCGCCCCCAAAGCCCAAGCCCGGGGCTGCCCGCCGGCGCCGGCCTCCCACCGGCCTCGGCGGCTTTCTCCAGCCAAGGCAGTGCCGGTCCTTGGCACCTCGGGGCCAAGCACAGGGGTGACCATCGCTCTCCCTGCACCCGGCCCCGAGACAGAGGCTCCGGGTGTCCCCGGACCGCGGGCCGAGGGGACGCCCAGCCGCCCCACCCCACCGGAGGCCTCCGTCTCCCCTGGCAGGCACCGCGGCCCCTCTCCCACGCCCCGCGGCGGCCCCTCCATCCCCCGCCCCCCCCCCCTCCTCGCACAGCCACAAAAGAGCCCGGACAAAGCAGCGGAGGTAGGGAGCGCCACACCTGCGCGCGCGCGGCCCTCTCCCCGGGCCTCCAGGAGAGACCACCACAGGGGAAATGCAGGCAGGCAGGCAGGCACAAAACCCACAGGAGGAGGGTGCCTGGGCCTGAGCCTCTCCTCCCGCGTGCGGGACCCCGGGCGGGGCTCGGACCCCACCGTCACTCCGCAGACCCTGGAGGCCTGTCCCGGGGTCCCACGGTGACTGCCCACCCCCCGGGCACTGCCTCCTTAACGGAGCCCAGCCCCGGGCGCGACCGCACTCCGGTGGAGGAGCGGCCACTTCAACACAGCCTCCGTGCGTCTGTCGCAGTCCGTGACCCAGCCTGTGCGTCCCTCCTTCCTGCCCCCCAACTCCCAACCCCTGTCTCGCTGGCTTCTGTCACCGCCAGGGAAGTGGCAGAGGCCCCGTGGAGCCACGGGTGGCGAGAAGGGGCCTCGCGGCGGGCAAGGAGTAACCCGCTGCCCAGGTCCGCGGCGTCCTGTGGAGGCGGGGAGCAGGCGGGAGGCGCGGCGCCACTGTTGCCGGCCAGCAGGGAGAGGCTCGCCGCCGGCGCGGCCCAACAACCTGGCGCGCGCTCACCACGCAGGCCGGGCGGCTGCTCTTGGGGCGCCGGGAGCCCGGTCGCAGCGTCTACGGCCATACCACGCTGAACGCGCCCGATCTCGTCTGATCTCGGAAGCTAAGCAGGGTCGGGCCTGGTTAGTACTTGGATGGGAGACCGCCTGGGGATACCGGGTGCTGTAGGCTTTTGCCCGCCACTCCTTTTGCGGCCGCCACGCCCCTGGACCCTCTGCAGCCGCCAACCCCGGCGCAGGACCCCTGGCCAGCGGGGCTGGGCGGGGTCGGGGGTGGGGTGGTGGGTAGTGGGCGGGTGGGGTCGGGTCCGCCGCCCGGGCATAAAGCCTCGCACCCCGGCCTCACGCCAGGCGCCTCGGCCGGTCTGTCCCCCACAGCCCCTTCTTAGTCCTCTTCCCTCCCGTGAGCGCAAGCGGTCAACCGGCAGCCCTTCGCCGCGCCCCCTACGCCGCCCCCAAAGCCCAAGCCCGGGGCTGCCCGCCGGCGCCGGCCTCCCACCGGCCTCGGCGGCTTTCTCCAGCCAAGGCAGTGCCGGTGCTTGGCACCTCGGGGCCAAGCACAGGGGTGACCATTGCTCTCCCTGCACCCGGCCCCGAGACAGAGGCTCCGGGTGTCCCCGGACCGCGGGCCGAGTGCACGCCCAGCCACCCCACCCCACCGGAGGACTCCGTCTCCCCTGGCAGGCACCGCGGCCCCTCTCCCACGCCCCGCGGCGGCCCCTCCATCCCCCGCCCCCCCTCCCCCCCCTCCCCCCCCTCCCCCCCCGCACAGCCACAAAAGAGCCCGGACAAAGCAGCGGAGGTAGGGAGCGCCACACCTGCGCGCGCGCGTGGTCCTCTCCCCGGGCCTCCAGGAGAGACCACCACAGGGGAAATGCAGGCAGGCAGGCAGGCACAAAACCCACAGGAGGAGGGTGCCTGGGCCAGAGCCTCTCCCCCGCGTGCGGGACCCCGGGCGGGGCTCGGACCCCACCGTCACTCCGCAGACCCTGGAGGCCTGCCCCGGGGTCCCACGGTGACTGCCCACCCCCCGGGCACTGCCTCCTTAACAAAGACCAACGCCGGGCGCGACCGCACTCCGGTGGAGGAGCGGCCACTTCAACACAGCCTCCGTGCGTCTGTCGCAGTCCGTGACCCAGCCTGTGCGTCCCTCCTTCCTGCCCCCCAACTCCCAACCCCTGTCTCGCTGGCTTCTGTCACCGCCAGGGAAGTGGCAGAGGCCCCGTGGAGCCACGGGTGGCGAGAAGGGGACTCGCGGCGGGCAAGGAGTAACCCGCTGCCCAGGTCCGCGGCGTCCTGTGGAGGCGGGGAGCAGGCGGGAGGCGCGGCGCCACTGTTGCCGGCCAGCGGGGAGAGGCTCGCCGCCGGCGCGGCCCAACAACCTGGCGCGCGCTCACCACGCAGGCCGGGCGGCTGCTCTTGGGGCGCCGGGAGCCCGGTTGCAGCGTCTACGGCCATACCACGCTGAACGCGCCCGATCTCGTCTGATCTCGGAAGCTAAGCAGGGTCGGGCCTGGTTAGTACTTGGATGGGAGACCGCCTGGGGATACCGGGTGCTGTAGGCTTTTGCCCGCCACTCCTTTTGCGGCCGCCACGCCCCTGGACCTCTGCAGCCGCCAACCCCGGCGCAGGACCCCTGGCCAGCGGGGCTGGGCGGGGTCGGGGGTGGGGGGGTGGGTAGTGGGCGGGTGGGGTCGGGGCCGCCGCCCGGGCATAAAGCCTCGCACCCCGGCCTCACGCCAGGCGCCTCGGCCGGTCTGTCCCCCACAGCCCCTTCTTAGTCCTCTTCCCTCCCGCGAGCGCAAGCGGTCAACCGGCAGCCCTTCGCCGCGCCCCCTACGCCGCCCCCAAAGCCAAGCCCGGGGCTGCCCGCCGGCGCCGGCCTCCCACCGGCCTCGGCGGCTTTCTCCAGCCAAGGCAGTGCCGGTCCTTGGCACCTCGGGGCCAAGCACAGGGGTGACCATCGCTCTCCCTGCACCCGGTCCCGAGACAGAGGCTCCGGGTGTCCCCGGACCGCGGGCCGAGGGCACGCCCAGCCACCCCACCCCACCGGAGGCCTCCGTCTCCCCTGGCAGGCACCGCGGCCCCTCTCCCACGCCCTGCGGCGGCCCCTCCATCCCCCGCCCCCCTCCCCCCCTCCCCCCGCCTCCCCCCCGCACAGCCACAAAAGAGCCCGGACAAAGCAGCGGAGGTAGGGAGCGCCACACCTGCGCGCGCGCGCGCCCTCTCCCCGGGCCTCCAGGAGAGACCACCACAGGGGAAATGCAGGCAGGCAGGCAGGCACAAAACCCACAGGAGGAGGGTGCCTGGGCCTGAGCCTCTCCTCCCGCGTGCGGGACCCCGGGCGGTGCTCGGACCCACCGTCACTCCGCAGACCCTGGAGGCCTGTCCCGGGGTCCCACGGTGACTGCCCACCCCCCGGGCACTGCCTCCTTAACGGAGCCCAGCCCCGGGCGCGACCGCACTCCGGTGGAGGAGCGGCCACTTCAACACAGCCTCCGTGCGTCTGTCGCAGTCCGTGACCCAGCTGTGCGTCCCTCCTTCCTGCCCCCCAACTCCCAACCCCTGTCTCGCTGGCTTCTGTCACCGCCAGGGAAGTGGCAGAGGCCCCGTGGAGCCACGGGTGGCGAGAAGGGGCCTCGCGGCGGGCAAGGAGTAACCCGCTGCCCAGGCCCGCGGCGTCCTGTGGAGGCGGGGAGCAGGCGGGAGGCGCAGCGCCACTGTTGCCGGCCAGCGGGGAGAGGCTCGCCGCCGGCGCGGCCCAACAACCTGGCGCGCGCTCACCACGCAGGCCGGGCGGCTGCTCTTGGGGCGCCGGGAGCCCGGTCCCAGCGTCTACGGCCATACCACCCTGAACGCGCCCGATCTCGTCTGATCTCGGAAGCTAAGCAGGGTCGGGCCTGGTTAGTACTTGGATGGGAGACCGCCTGGGAATACCGGGTGCTGTAGGCTTTTGCCCGCCACTCCTTTTGCGGCCGCCACGCCCCTGGACCCTCTGCAGCCGCCAACCCCGGCGCAGGACCCATGTCCAGCGGGGCTGGGCGGGGTCGGGGGTGGGGGGGTGGGTAGTGGGAGGGTGGGGTCGGGGCCGCCGCCCGGGCATAAAGCCTAGCAGCCCCGGCCTCACGCCAGGCGCCTCGGCCCGGTCTGTCCCCCACAGCCCCTTCTTAGTCCTCTTCCCTCCCGCGAGCGCAAGCGGTCAACCGGCAGCCCTTCGCCGCGCCCCCTACGCCGCCCCCCAAAGCCCAAGCCCCGGGGCTGCCTGCCGGCGCCGGCCTCCCACCGGCCTCGGCGGCTTTCCCCAGCCAAGGCAGTGCCGGTCCTTGGCACCTCGGGGCCGAGCACAGGGTGACCATCCCTCTCCCTGCACCCGGGCCCCGAGACAGAGGCTCCGGGTGTCCCTGGGACCGCGGGCGTAGGGGACGCCCAGCCGCCCCACCCCACCGGAGGCCTCCGTCTCCCCTGGCAGGCACCGCGGCCCCTCTCCCACGCCCCGCGGCGGCCCCTCATCCTCCGCGACCCCCTCCCCCCCCCACCCTCCCCCCCCCCCCCCCCCCCCCGCACAGCCACAAAAGAGCCCGGACAAAGCAGCGGAGGGAGGGAGCGCCACACCTGCGCGCGCGCGGCCCTCTCCCCGGGCCTCCAGGAGAGACCACCACAGGGGAAATGCAGGCAGGCAGGCAGGCACAAAACCCACAGGAGGAGGGTGCCAGGGCCTGAGCCTCTCCTCCCGCGTGCGGGACCCCGGGCGGGGCTCGGACCCCACCGTCACTCCGTAGACCCTGGAGGCCTGTCCCGGGGTCCCACGGTGACTGCCCACCCCCCGGGCACTGCCTCCTTAACGGAGCCCAGCCGCGGGCGCGACCGCACTCCGGTGGAGGAGCGGCCACTTCAACACAGCCTCCGTGCGTCTGTCGCAGTCCGTGACCCAGCCTGTGCGTCCCTCCTTCCTGCCCCCCAACTCCCAACCCCTGTCTCGCTGGCTTCTGTCACCGCCAGGGAAGTGGCAGAGGCCCCGTGGAGCCACGGGTGGCGAGAAGGGGCCTCGCGGCGGGCAAGGAGTAACCCGCTTCCCAGGCCCGCGGCGTCCTGTGGAGGCGGGGAGCAGGCGGGAGGCGCGGCGCCACTGTTGCCGGCCAGCGGGGAGAGGCTCGCCGCCGGCGCGGCCCAACAACCTGGCGCGCGCTCACCACGCAGGCCGGGCGACTGCTCTTGGGGCGCCGGGAGCCCGGTCCCAGCGTCCTACGGCCATACTACCCTGAACTTGCCCGATCTCGTCTGATCTCGGAAGCTAAGCAGGGTCGGGCCTGGTTAGTACTTGGATGGGAGACCGCCTGGGAATACCGGGTGCTGTAGGCTTTTGCCCGCCACTCCTTTTGCTGTCCGCCACGCCCCTGGACCCTCTGCAGCCGCCAACCCCGGCGCAGGACCCCTGGCCAGCGGGGCTGGGCGGGGTCGGGGGTGGGGGGGTGGGTAGTGGGCGGGGTGGGGTCGGGGCCGCCGCCCGGGCCATAAAGCCTAGCAGCCCCGGCCTCACGCCAGGCGCCTCGGCCCGGTCTGTCCCCCACAGCCCCTTCTTAGTCCTCTTCCCTCCCGCGAGCGCAAGCGGTCAACCGGCAGCCCTTCGCCGCGCCCCTACGCCGCCCCCAAAGCCCAAGCCCGGGGCTGCCCGCCGGCGCCGGCCTCCCACCGGCCTCGGCGGCTTTCTCCAGCCAAGGCAGTGCCGGTCCTTGGCACCTCGGGGCCAAGCACAGGGGTGACCATCGCTCTCCCTGCACCCGGCCCCGAGACAGAGGCTCCGGGTGTCCCCGGACCGCGGGCCGAGGGGACGCCCAGCCGCCCCACCCCACCGGAGGCCTCCGTCTCCCCTGGCAGGCACCGCGGCCCCTCTCCCACGCCCCGCGGCGGCCCCTCCATCCCCCGCCCCCCCTCCCCCCCCTCCCCCCCCCCCCCCGGCACAGCCACAAAAGAGCCCCGGACAAAGCAGCGGGAGGTAGGGAGCGCCACACCTGCGCGCGCGCGCGGCCCTCTCCCCGAACCTCCAGGAGAGACCACCACAGGGGAAATGCAGGCAGGCAGGCAGGCACAAAACCCACAGGAGGAGGGTGCCTGGGCCAGAGCCTCTCCCCCGCGTGCGGGACCCCGGGCGGGGCTCGGACCCCACCGTCACTCCGCAGACCCTGGAGGCCTGCCCCGGGGTCCCACGGTGACTGCCCACCCCCCGGGCACTGCCTCCTTAACAAAGACCAACGCCGGGCGCGACCGCACTCCGGTGGAGGAGCGGCCACTTCAACACAGCCTCCGTGCGTCTGTCGCAGTCCGTGACCCAGCCTGTGCGTCCCTCCTTCCTGCCCCCCAACTCCCAACCCCTGTCTCGCTGGCTTCTGTCACCGCCAGGGAAGTGGCAGAGGCCCCGTGGAGCCACGGGGTGGCGAGAAGGGGCCTCGCGGCGGGCAAGGAGTAACCCGCTGCCCAGGTCCGCGGCGTCCTGTGGAGGCGGGGAGCAGGCGGGAGGCGCGGCGCCACTGTTGCCGGCCAGCGGGGAGAGGCTCGCCGCCGGCGCGGCCCAACAACCTGGCGCGCGCCTCACCACGCAGGCCGGGCGGCTGCTCTTGGGGCGCCGGGAGCCCGGTTGCAGCGTCTACGGCCATACCACGCTGAACGCGCCCGATCTCGTCTGATCTCGGAAGCTAAGCAGGGTCGGGCCTGGTTAGTACTTGGATGGGAGACCGCCTGGGAATACCGGGTGCTGTAGGCTTTTGCCCGCCACTCCTTTTGCGGCCGCCACGCCCCTGGACCCTCTGCAGCCGCCAACCCCGGCGCAGGACCCCTGGCCAGCGGGGCTGGGCGGGGTCGGGGGTGGGGGGGTGGGTAGTGGGCGGGTGGGGTCGGGGCCGCCGCCCGGGCATAAAGCCTCGCACCCCGGCCTCACGCCAGGCGCCTCGGCCGGTCTGTCCCCCACAGCCCCTTCTTAGTCCTCTTCCCTCCCGCGAGCGCAAGCGGTCAACCGGCAGCCCTTCGCCGCGCCCCTACGCCGCCCCCAAAGCCCAAGCCCGGGGCTGCCCGCCGGCGCCGGCCTCCCACCGGCCTCGGCGGCTTTCTCCAGCCAAGGCAGTGCCGGTCCTTGGCACCTCGGGGCCAAGCACAGGGGTGACCATCGCTCTCCCTGCACCCGGCCCCGAGACAGAGGCTCCGGGTGTCCCCGGACCGCGGGCCGAGGGGACGCCCAGCCGACCCACCCCACCGGAGGCCTCCGTCTCCCCTGGCAGGCACCGCGGCCCCTCTCCCACGCCCCGCGGCGGCCCCTCCATCCCCCGCCCCCCCCCCCCCTCCTCGCACAGCCACAAAAGAGCCCGGACAAAGCAGCGGAGGTAGGGAGCGCCACACCTGGCCGCGCGGCCCTCTCCCCGGGCCTCCAGGAGAGACCACCACAGGGGAAATGCAGGCAGGCAGGCAGGCACAAAACCCACAGGAGGAGGGTGCCTGGGCCTGAGCCTCTCCTCCCGCGTGCGGGACCCCGGGCGGGGCTCGGACCCCACCGTCACTCCGCAGACCCTGGAGGCCTGTCCCGGGGTCCCACGGTGACTGCCCACCCCCCGGGCACTGCCTCCTTAACGGAGCCCAGCCCCGGGCGCGACCGCACTCCGGTGGAGGAGCGGCCACTTCAACACAGCCTCCGTGCGTCTGTCGCAGTCCGTGACCCAGCCTGTGCGTCACTCCTTCCTGCCCCCCAACTCCCAACCCCTGTCTCGCTGGCTTCTGTCACCGCCAGGGAAGTGGCAGAGGCCCCGTGGAGCCACGGGTTGCGAGAAGGGGCCTCGCGGCGGGCAAGGAGTAACCCGCTGCCCAGGTCCGCGGCGTCCTGTGGAGGCGGGGAGCAGGCGGGAGGCGCGGCGCCACTGTTGCCGGCCAGCGGGGAGAGGCTCGCCGCCGGCGCGGCCCAACACCTGGCGCGCGCTCACCACGCAGGCCGGGCGGCTGCTCTTGGGGCGCCGGGAGCCCGGTTGCAGCGTCTACGGCCATACCACGCTGAACGCGCCCGATCTCGTCTGATCTCGGAAGCTAAGCAGGGTCGGGCCTGGTTAGTACTTGGATGGAGACCGCCTGGGATACCGGGTGCTGTAGGCTTTTGCCCGCCACTCCTTTTGCGGCCGCCACGCCCCTGGACCCTCTGCAGCCGCCAACCCCGGCGCAGGACCCCTGGCCAGCGGGGCTGGGCGGGGTCGGGGGTGGGGGGTGGGTAGTGGGCGGGTGGGGTCGGGGCCGCCGCCCGGGCATAAAGCCTCGCACCCGGCCTCACGCCAGGCGCCTCGGCCGGTCTGTCCCCCACAGCCCCTTCTTAGTCCTCTTCCCTCCCGCGAGCGCAAGCGGTCAACCGGCAGCCCTTCGCCGCGCCCCCTACGCCGCCCCCAAAAGCCCAAGCCCGGGGCTGCCCGCCGGCGCCGGCCTCCCACCGGCCTCGGCGGCTTTCTCCAGCCAAGGCAGTGCCGGTCCTTGGCACCTCGGGGCCAAGCACAGGGGTGACCATCGCTCTCCCTGCACCCGGCCCCGAGACAGAGGCTCCGGGTGTCCCCGGACCGCGGGACGAGGGCACGCCCAGCCACCCCACCCCACCGGAGGCCTCCGTCTCCCCTGGCAGGCACCGCGGCCCCTCTCCCACGCCCCGCGGCGGCCCCTCCATCCCCCGCCCCCCCTCCCCCCCTCCCCCCCCCTCCCCCCCCGCACAGCCACAAAAGAGCCCGGACAAAGCAGCGGAGGTAGGGAGCGCCACACCTGCGCGCGCGCGCGCCCTCTCCCCGGGCCTCCAGGAGAGACCACCACAGGGGAAATGCAGGCAGGCAGGCAGGCACAAAACCCACAGGAGGAGGGTGCCTGGGCCAGAGCCTCTCCCCCGCGTGCGGGACCCCGGGCGGGGCTCGGACCCCACCGTCACTCCGCAGACCCTGGAGGCCTGTCCCGGGGTCCCACGGTGACTGCCCACCCCCCGGGCACTGCCTCCTTAACAAAGACCAACGCCGGGCGCGACCGCACTCCGGTGGAGGAGCGGCCACTTCAACACAGCCTCCGTGCGTCTGTCGCAGTCCGTGACCCAGCCTGTGCGTCCCTCCTTCCTGCCCCCCAACTCCCAACCCCTGTCTCGCTGGCTTCTGTCACCGCCAGGGAAGTGGCAGAGGCCCCGTGGAGCCACGGGTGGCGAGAAGGGGCCTCGCGGCGGGCAAGGAGTAACCCGCTGCCCAGGTCCGCGGCGTCCTGTGGGGGCGGGGAGCAGGCGGGAGGCGCGGCGCCACTGTTGCCGGCCAGCGGGGAGAGGCTCGCCGCCGGCGCGGCCCAACAACCTGGCGCGCGCTCACCACGCAGGCCGGGCGGCTGCTCTTGGGGCGCCGGGAGCCCGGTCGCAGCGTCTACGGCCATACCACGCTGAACGCGCCCGATCTCGTCTGATCTCGGAAGCTAAGCAGGGTCGGGCCTGGTTAGTACTTGGATGGGAGACCGCCTGGGGATACCGGGTGCTGTAGGCTTTTGCCCGCCACTCCTTTTGCGGCCGCCACGCCCCTGGACCC
>NW_027669475.1:0-16423 GCF_964194185.1 Rhinolophus hipposideros | reverse complement strand
TCATCGCTAGTGATCGCTCATCCCCCAGTTGTCCCCCACCACGAGCTGTGATCTGCCTATCAAATATCCCAATGACACCCCTTCCCAATTTCCCCATCCCACTCCTTCCCCGATTTCCATAATCATCTCCAAAACCTCAGCAACCACTCTAAGCCCCCTTTGTCCTCAGCCCTTCTGATTCGCTGTCAGGTCCTGGGGTCCACACCCTGCCCAAGACCTCCTGACTCATCTAGCCTCTTCTGAGCTATCCACCCCAGAGGTCGTCCCCTAGCCATTCCACAGGCAATGGCAGTCCCTGCCCAAAGCCAGCCAAGGGGGCATACCAGCCCCCATCCATGACTGTCCTCAGGAGGGAGCCCCAGCTCCACCCTCCACCCCCGCCAAGCCTTCCCTGCGTACCTAGGGGCTCACATTGATATAAGCACTAAGTGGGCACCTACCATTTATTAATACAAGGCCCTTGGGAATGGAAGATGACAGACTCAGCCCAGCCCTCAGGGGCTCCCAGCCTAGTGAGTGGGGAAGGAGACAGAAAACAAGGCAGCACACTGGGATTGGTACATGTGGGAGAACTCTGACCCATGGTGCCAGGAGCCGTCTGAGAAGGCTCCGCCGGGGAAGTGACGTCACAGCTGAGCCAGTAGGTAGGCCCTGGGAGGTAAGGGGGGCAGGAGGGCATTCTCAGCAGGAGGCACAGCATGTGCAAAGGTAGAGAGGTTTGAAAGGATCAGCACTGGCCTGGTGATCCTGGATCACAAGGTGGACAGCGAGAGGTGGGGTCAGGGAGAAGCGTGAGCACGGAACTGTCATGGAAAGCAGGCGCTAGGTCATGCAGGCCTTGCCTGCCATGTTGGAGTTCGGGGTTTGTCCTGTGGGTGCTGGAGAACATTCGGCGTGGGACAACGGGGTGGCAGCATCCTGTGTCCGTCTGGGAGAAGTCAGTCAGGACTGAGGGCAATGAAAGCACTGCGAGGCTGTGGGCAGAATGGAGACCAAGGAGGGGGCTACTGCAATAGTCTAGGCAAGAAATGATGGGACTGGGAGAAGGGGACATGCGTTCAACCCAACCTTCTTCACTGGCTGCTGAGTGACGGCCTGTCCAGACCCGCTCCTCTCCCGGAGGCTTCACTGAAGATGCTGCTGGCCTCGTACCTCTACATCAGCACCGTCCACAGCACATCCGGCAGTGACGGAAATGCCCTCTCCCTGCACTGACCAGTACAATAGCCACTAGTAACAAGAGACTCTTGAGGACTTGAAATCTAGCTGGTGAGACTGTGAGACTGAATTTTCATTTTAATGACTTTTTACTAACTTAAAGTTAATAACCAGTGTGACCAAGTGGCCACTGTCTTAGAGAATACAGGTAGAGAACATTTCCATCATCGTAGAAAGTTCTATTGGGATTGCGCAGCTCCCGACTGACTAACCACTGGGGGCTCCTCCAGACGCTCCTGGCCTCGGGGTCTGAAAGGAGATCAGGAGGCAAGCCCATGGAAGGGGGTGTCGCAAGTTGAGCTGGCAGAGCCCCAGTCCCTGGTCCACAGCTGAGCAGAGTCACCAGGACACTCCCCACCCAATACGTGCACACCCCTTTCCAGGAGACATACACACCTACACATACAAACAGGAACACAGGGCACCCCGCAGCCAGACTCCCAAACACCCACATATTCCAACGCATGTGTACCCCACTGCTGGATACATAGATATCCCACACACAGATATCCAGACACTCAGACACCCTGACACCCGGGCACCTGGACAACCCCATAACAAGACACAACACAGAGACACTCCTGCACGTGAACACCCATTAACCTGAGGACTCCCAGACACCGGGATACACCCACCTCCAGATCCAGAGACACTAGGATAGCTTTATGTTGGCACACTCTGATGCTCTACAACGTGGCACTGAGAGACCCACACCTAGATACTGAGACACCACCCACCCAAATAGCTCCACACCCAAACTCCAGGAATTTAACACTTAGAGACCCAGATACCTAGCAGTAGGCTCCCTGGGGATCAAAGCAGCTGGTCGCCTCCCTATTCCACACTCAGATCCTGCCACACATGGTAACCAGAAAGCTAGATGTGTCCACACATATGTCCTGTGCGTCAGGCTACACAACCACAATCTTACACACATGCACGCACACACACACACACACACACTCCCCTCTCTGACTGCCCAGATGCCAGCACCTGCACACACCTCAACTGACCTAACCCCACCTGCAGAGGTCACCACAGAGAGCAGCTCTCCTCCCTCCCCTCAAGCTCCCAAGCAGCCAGAACAGGGGCTGCGACCCTACATGCCCACTCTCCAATCTGGGACTGAGGGAGAGTCCCCCCTCCCGAGGCAGGACCCTCCCTCTTCCCCAGACACTCACACTGACAGTTGGGACTCAATGCCTCTCACCAACTGCCAAGGCCTCCAGGACAAAGGCCTGTCCACTGACTGGCCCCCCGCCAGCTGCTGGAGGTGGGGTTGGAGGGCAGTAGGAGGTGGTGTGGGGAGCTGGGGGAGGGGCTGGCAGGCAGAGACCTGCTGCCTTTCTCTCTGCCAGGGACGTAACCTCCCCACCTCACAGCTCCCTGATGACACTCTCTCCGTGTCCTTTTCACACGCAACACCATCCCCCAGCAGAATTTTCCAGATTCCTGGAGGGAAACCTATTTCTTTAATCCCTATTTTCAGTGGAATCAGTGCGCCCCCATCTGGCACCTCCAGCTCAGAACTTAAGCCGCTGGACTTCATTCATTCTTTCATGCCACATGTATTTTATTCAGCACAAGTGGGCCAGGCCTTGTGCTTGGCAGTAAGGATTCAGAGGTGAACTAAATACTCAATCCCTGTCTTCCCAGAGCTCATGGTCTGTAAGCGGGGAAGGAACAATAAACTGTAATTACAATCATGACAATGCTACGAAAAAATTCCAATCAACCCCCACCTTGCCTTCCTCGGCTGGAACAGGAGTAACCAAAGAAGACTTCAGGCAGGATGTGAGGCCTAAGCTGAGACCTGAAGGAGGAGCAGGAGTTCGCCAGGTGAAGAGGTGGAGTTAGAGAGTTTCGGGGAGAAAGCACAGCTTGGAGAAAAGCACAGAGAGGAGACAGCGGGCAATGGGCAGTTAGGGGATATTGATAAGGAGGTCAGAGTGACCAGAGCATAGGATGCAGGGACAAGGGGCACAAATGAGATGGAACTGAACAGGCAAGCAACAGAGCAAAGGGGGAGGGATTTAAACCCTGAAGGCAATGGGGAGCCTTCAAGGGGTTTCAATGTGCATTTTTGTTTTCAGAAGCTCTCTGGCACCATGGAGGAAGGGATGGAAGGAAGAGGCTGGAGCCTGCCTGCAGTGGAGAGATGGCTGAGGATGGAGAAAAGGGGACAGATGAGAGAGACCCTGAGAGTGTGAAAGGATAGGATGCAGCCAGGTGCAGGGAGAGGGCTTGAAGGAGAAAGGGAGAAACAAGGAGCCCCTACAATTCTAGCTAACCCAGACCTGCATGAATAGGCCACCCTAACTCTAGCTTAGACGATGAAAGCATGGAAGGATGGCAGCATGCCTTGAGCAACCAAGGTCCCACCCTGGATTTTTCCTGACACCTGAGCTGGGCAGCAAGCTGCCCAGGAGCTCAGCACCCCCACTCTCTCGACTTCCTATGGAGTTTCCAGCCCCATGGTTCAGAAGGGCCAGCTGCCCAGACAAGCATTTATTGCCCAACCTGAAACCACTGGGCAGCCCCTCCCTCATTCCTGCTGTCCTCAACTCCAGCAACCAAAAGGACAAAATGAACTAGAATGCAGTGGAATAAATTACTGCCAGATTTACATGGCTGAGAGACATCACACACACACCCTAAGCGGGGTAGAGGGGCTCAGGAGGCATTCAGGAAGCTGGGTTGACTCTACCCAGATTGGGGGGCCAGCGCAGACCCCATATCTTCTACTAAGGACTTCTGAATTAAGTTCTAACAATAAGCAATAGCTACAAGGTTGCCAGGAACTTTAAAAGTGCAATGACCTGCCCAAGGTCACAAGAACAGCAAGTGTTGAAGGCAGAATTTGAACCCAGGTCCCCCAACTTCCAATCATAGCCTCTGGGGCCCTGTAACAATCCTCAAAATCATCTTTTGTTCCCTGGTGCTCACAGACCCTTACTTTGAAATCTACCAAGTACGATACACCATTACTACAAGGCAGATGAGGAAACTGAGGCCTGAAGAATAGAAATAATTTGCTCAAGGTCTCACTCCCAAGCCTCAGTTCTTAACAATCCCCGCTGATGGCAGGAGTTGGGTCACAGGAGGGCTCTTGGAGTTAAGGTGAAGGTGGTAGGGGTATGGGAGCGTATTTGTACCCCATGGGTTTGATCTCAAGGTGGGAGGGGAGGCAAAGTTGCTGCAGGACAGGGTGAGGATAAGGAGGGAGGTGGCCTTGGCGCCCTCTCAGACATGGAGAGGTCAAAGTTAAAGCTGTGCTGGATGACCCCGTGCTGATTGGCCAGGGGGTGGGGGTGGGGGGCCTCCCGCGGGGGCGCGGGAGCTGCGTTCCAGAGGCCGCAGAGCGAGGCCACCAACTCGATCCCCGGGAGGCCCGTTCTCGGAGGCCAGAGGCCAGGAGGAGTCTCCCACACGTGTCTCGGTGCTGATCCCTACCTGGGGTGACTCCCGGTTACTCAGCCCCCGGGGCACCAAACTGGAGCTGCCCAACAGGTGGGGATGGGGTAGGCTGAGGCTCCGCCCCAGGGGAGGATCAGGCGCAACTCCGCTGGAGAAGGCCACAGTCTGGAATCCCAGGCCTCAGGGTGGGATGTGGAGGTTTGCGGGGGGGGGGGGGGGGGGGGGGGGGGGGGGGGGGGGGGGCACAGACACGCACACAGAAACATAGCCGATACACGATCCACAGCACACACGGACACACAGACACACACCCGATACACACGTTGACACGCGATCACAGGTACACCTCACACACTCACACTCACACACACACACACACACACACACCCAAAAGACACCAGACTCCGAAACACACCCAGAGATTGTGCGATCACACACAGCACACAAACACCGAGACACCGGTACCCACTCTCACGCGTACGGCGGTCCCGGCCGGCGGGGACACCGAACAAAGTTGCGGAGTGGACCGAGGGGGTGTCCCGGGAGACCCCGGCGTCCTCCGCGCCTCCCGCGAGCGGCGGAGAGCCAGGCCCCGGCCGCGCGGGACGTCGCAGCCGCGCCCGGGCCGGCCGGTGTCGCCGCGGCCCTGTGCCCCCAGGAGCGCCCGCAGGCCCGGCCCTCCGCGCGGCCCCTCCCGTCCGCCTCCCGGTGCCGGCGCCCCGCAGCCCGGGCGCCGCCTCGGATCAGCCTCCCGCCAGCGCCGCGCGGAACTTGCGAAACAACAAACCTCCGACATGTCGGAGTCGGCGGCCGCGGGGCCCCCATTACTCCCTCGCGAGCCTTGTGCCCGGCCCGACCGGGGAGGGACCCGGACGCCGCCTCGACAACTTGTTCCGGGCCCGCGCGCCACACACGCACACGCGCGGGACACACACACACACACGCTGCCCCAGCCCCTCGGGCGGCCCCGGGCCCCTCGCCCACGGCCACGGCGCAGGAGCGCACCACACTCGCCACATTCCTGGACACGCAGCCAGCACGCACGGACACACTCACACGCCCACATCCGCTCCACACACGCTCCTACACACGCATTCTCGGCACACTTGGCATTCACTCGGACCCACGCAGCCCCCGGAGGCGCACCCCACGAACCCCAGGCACTCCCTCACGTACACATCGCGCACACCGCGCACCGACACACGTTCCGGGCCCGTTCCCACGCCTTCACACACGTACACGGATCTCACCAGCACACACGCCACACACGCGTTCCCTGATCCACACGCGGGCAGAAATCCACGGAGCACTCTCGGCCACACGCATAACACAAACACACCACACAGTCTCAGACACACGACACACAGCACTCCGTGCCACGGCGTACAGAATGCGAACACATGCCACACAGAGCAGACACAACTCCGTCCACACAAGCAAACTCAGATGTGCACACCACGGACACACATCCTCCTTGGCCGCACGGACACTACCCACTGGCAGACACACACACGCTCAGCTCACACCCCACGCCTCGATGCACTCAGCATTCACTCCAACGTACTCGTGCACACACCACGTACACACACCTCTTCTTGCACACACAACTCACGGGCACACAACATTCGCCGACACAGAACATCCGGAGCCCAGGATCGCACATTCAACACTCAGACACACACACGGAGTAGGCTCGTCACGCCCGGTCACCCAGCACTCACACTTTCTGCCGATCTACGCCACGGGCCCGGGGACTCCGCGGGGCAAGCTCGGTCCGACCGACGCTCGCTTACCTGCCGGAGTCTCGGTCTCCGGCGCGCAGAGCTGGAAGGTGAGCGCCAGGACGAGAGCCTGGGCGCGGGCCATGATGCGCCGCCGCCTGCCCCGGGGCCCGGCGCGGGGGGCACCGCCGGAGCCCGAGCCGAGCCCGAGGCGAGCCAGAGCCGGAGAGAAGCAGCGCGGCGCGGAGCGGGACTGGCGCGGAGTCCAGAGCGGGAGCCCAAGCAAGCGGGGCGCTGACGTCAGACCCGGCTGCGCTTTGAGCGGTCTCGCGGCGCCCCCTGCTGGCAGTCGCGCGTGCCGCTGCCCGTTCAGCTTTCCCGCGCCCCTCCCCCACTTCTGTACTCACTCCTGGAGGTCCCAAGCTGGGCCTGGACCCCACCCGCCTCTGCACTGAGCTGGCGTCGACCTTCTCAGGCGAGCAAGCTCACTGCCCACGCCTCCCTCTCGCACACTGCTCTCAGAGACCGACCCAAAGACACCCTGCCACTCTACTCTGTCTGATGCTAGGTAGATCATCCCCTCTACCTAGACTCCTCCAAATGTGCGCTCATACCTACTCCAAGGACAGACGCTCATCACCTATCAATAGCTGGTGGTTGGATCTTTGGAAATGCTAGCTTTTAGAGTTGGTCATGGTATCTTTTTAATGTCCATTCGATCTGTAGTGATTCCCCGCCCCTTCATTTCTGTTATTAGTAATTTGTGTCCTCTCTCTTCTTTTCTTAGTCTGGCTAGAGGCCTATTGATTTATTGATCTTTTCAAAGAATCAGCTTTTGGTTTGGTTGATTTCTCTCTATTGATTTCCTGTTTTCCGTTTCACTGATTTCTGCTCCAATTTTTTATTATTTTTCTTCTGCTTCCTTTGGATTTAATTTGCTCTTCTTTTTTTAGTTTCCTAAGGCAGAAGCTTGGATGGTGGATTTTAGATCTCTTCTTTTCTTATTTAGGCATTCTGTGCTGCAGATGCCCCTATATGCACTGCTTTTGCTGCATCCCACAAATTTTGATAACTTGTGTTTTCATTTTCATTTAGTTCAAAATATTTTTTAAGTTTCTCTTGAGATTTCTTCTTTGACCCATGTGTTATTTAGAAGTGTGTGACTTAATCTTTAATCTCCAAATATTTGGGGATTTTCAATTTTCCTTTCTGTTATTGACTTGTAGTTTAATTCCATTGTGGTCTAAGAGCTATCAGTGTATGTGTTCTAGTCTTCTGAATTTGTTAAGGTGTGTTTTATGGACCAGAATGTGGTCTATTTGTAGAATATTACAAGTGAGGTTTTGAAAAATGTGTATTCTGCTATTGTTGGATGAAGTAGTCTATAGATACCCATTATATCCAGTTGATTGATGATGTTATGGAGTTCAACTATGTCCTTACTGATTTTCCGCCGGCTGGAAATGTTCATTTCTGACAGAGGGGTGTTGACGTCTTCAACTATCATAGTGAATTCGTTTATTTCTCCTTGCAATGCTGACTTTTAGAAAGTTCTTCCTTTTCATGCCAGGAAGTCCGCTTCCCTCCCTCACTCTCATTGGTTCTAGTCTGCCCTCTGGCTACACAGGTTAAGTATTATTTAGGCCTCTATCCTGTATAAGCCCTGTCCAAAGACCACAGACTAGTTATCCATTACTATGTAAGACCAGACACCTGTGTGCTTAACCCACATGGGCTCATTTAATCCTCACCACTATCGTTCCCATTATACAATTGAGGAAATTGAGCTCCAGATACAGAAGTTACTTTTCCAAGGTCATGCATCAGTATGCAGCAGCACCAAGATTTGAATCAAGGTCATCTGTCTTGAATTGAATTGGGGCTGAGACCTGCTTTCCATCTGGAACCAATCTGGATACTGATTCATTTATTCAAAATTACTATAAGCTAAACTGAAGATATAAAACAGACAAAAA
Source organism: Rhinolophus hipposideros (assembly GCF_964194185.1). Classification (NCBI taxonomy): domain Eukaryota; kingdom Metazoa; phylum Chordata; class Mammalia; order Chiroptera; family Rhinolophidae; genus Rhinolophus; species Rhinolophus hipposideros. Next base: position 8,091 of record NW_027669475.1, on the reverse strand, counting down.
TCCCTACCCTCATGGAGCTTACATTTCAGTGGTAAAACAAGAATAAACAACTCCCCCAAGAAAGCAAATTCCATGGTATATGAGACAGTGATGTACCAGAGAAATGGGGGAGAGATAGAGTGAAGGGGAAAGGAGATCACAGCCGTTTTAAACAGAGGATCTACTATATGATGTAGTCATTATTTTTCTCCACCTCTAGAACATGAGCTCCCGAAGGGTAAGGACTCTGTCTTGTATCCCAGTGCTTGGTATCTGCTATGTAGTTGGTGCTCAATAAATATTGGATGGATGGATGGATGGATGAATGAATGAATGGAGACATTGTCCTTGCCCTCGTGAAGCTTATATTTTAGTGGGAGATGCCAATAGCAAATGTGCAAATAAACATATAATTACAATCTAAGATGTGTACTCTGAAGGAAATGAATGGAGTATTGCAATAAATGATTGGAGGGGTGGGGGATCTACTTTAGTGAAGGTGATCTGAGAGGGATTCCCTGGAGAAATGACATGCTGACATTTGAGCTGACACCTGAAATATGAGAAGGATCTAGCCTCCTGCGCTCACTGAGGAGGAACACTGCAGCCAGAGAAGACAGTCTGTGCAGAGGCAGAAGCTTGTGCCTTTGAGGACAGCAAGGCCAAGGTGGCTGGAATGGAGTGAGTAGGGAGAAAAGTGGAGACAGGTGTAGCTGGAGAGGCTGGGCCTGCAGGGCCTGCAGGTCGTATAAAAAACCATGAGGCTTTGGATTAAACCCTAAGAGTAATAAGAAGCCATTGAAGCATTAAGCAGAAAAGGAAAAAGGTTTGACCTCTTACTTTTATTTAAAAAAAAAAAAACTTCCCCAAGCAGCCAAATGGAGAAGAGGCTGTGGAGGCAGAGATGAATGGGCAAATGGGTCTAATTAACAGGCAGTGACATTGGACAGAGCTTAGAAGTTCAAGGTGTATCTAGGCCTCCCTGTACACTGTTTTAGCCCCCTGTTTGCTCCATGAGGTTGGCACAACCAAGGTTGCCCTGGGCCTACAGGAAGCAGGGCTGCGGGCTCCTGGACTCTTGGTCTCCTCTTTTGTGAGCACCAATGAGTTCCAAGCTGAGCCGGGAAGGGCCAAAAAGACAGCAGGCAAGAACCAAGGACAGATAATTAAATAGAGAGAGTCTCAGGGAGAGAGACAGAAGCAAGAAAAAAGTGATGGGGAAGAAATGGAGCCAGAGAGATGCCAGAGCAGAGAAGAGACAGAAAGGACTATGCAGAAAAGGAAACTCAAGTAGAGAAATCTGGTAAACAGCAGAGACAACCAAGAATGCTGCTGTTTGCAGAGGACTCTTGTAGGAGCCTTGTGACAAGGTTTTACCACTGATTCCACTTGTTTTGGATATGGAAACCAAGGCTCAGAGAACATAAGGCATTTGCCAAAGGTCACACAGCTAGTAAATGGGGGCCCAGGACTCAAACCTAGGCCTGATCGACTCCACACCCCTCCATTCTTTGTGCAGGGGAAGTCTGCAGGACAGAGACTGTGATGGAAGGAGAAAGAATATAAGCAACAGATGAAAAGAGAACATTCTGCTTCACTTGAAAAAGACCACAAAGTTCTATAATCCTAGAAAGAAGAGGGAAGGGAAAAGGAAAGTCCCAGCCTGGAATGACCCAAATCTAAGGAAAAGGAGACGGCACCACAGACAGGGCCAGGCCATGGGGAAATTCAATTACTTTCAACTCATGGAATATTTATGACACCTACCCTGTGCCAGGCCCTATATTGGGTGCTGGTGTCATGGAGATGCACCAAACATGGTTCTTCTCTTGCCTGGAGGAGGAAATGGGCACATGAATAAATAAGAGACTGAGTCTTAAAGGCCATAACACCAGTTCAGAGAAAACCCAAAGGCTGCAGGGGTTGACTCAGCCTAAAAGTGTGGGAAATAGCATCAAAGAAATTAGATTTGAACCTGGAGTTTCCCAGATAAGCAAGGCAGGGAAGAGCCTTTCAGACAGAAGGAGCAAGCTAAATAAAGGCACAAGACATGGAGGTACAGGGGAAAGTGGGTATCAGGTGCAATTGGATCACCCATGGTCTATGCACAGTCCAATAGCAGAAGAGAAAGACCCTGTAGTAGTCAAAGTGCAAAGGTCTATGCAAGGTCAGGGTATTGGACTTGAACCCCTAGATCAGTGGTTCTCAAACTTGCCCATAGGGAGACTCAAGTGCTCAAGTTGGGGTTTGCTGTTGAATTAAAACCATAGTCATATTTTTCTAATTTGCAAAACAGATCAATTACAATGAATATGACTTTTTCATTTTAAGGTGTTTTTCCTCCATACATTCTTCTGAAGATTTCAGTAAGTGTCAATAGTGTGAACAAAGAATTAGCATAGGATCATAGTTTTGTTTACAATTTTAATATATCAATAGTTCATGATGTTCTTCAAAGAACTGTAGCCTCTGGTTCTCCCTAAATATTGGGGAGTCAAAAAAGGATTTCAAGCAAGGGAAAGGCAAAACCTGGTCTTTCTGTTAGGAGGAAAAGCATCATTCTGGAGGCCTGAAAAGGAAGGAATTGGAGAGGGAGAAAGAAGGGAGAGGATCTCAGGAAGAAAGCTGTTGACATAGTTCGAATAAGAGCTGATGGCCTGGACCAAAAGTGAGGGTTATCAGGATGGATGGGGCGACTCAAGCCAGCTCCGAGGAAGAAGACTGGCTGGATGATTTTCCAGGCTTCCTGGGCAGGCTGCCCAGGGAACTCAGAGGAGCCAATTTGGTACAGAAGATAATGTCAACAGCTCAATGTCACCTAGAAAGTCTTCCAACAGAAGTTGACCTATGTATGTGTCACCATGAAAATAGAAGATAAGCAAGACTGGGTAGTGTGTGTGTGTGTGTGTGTGTGTGTGTGTGTGTACATGCGCACGCCCAGTGTGGGATTAAGTCTTTCATTCATCGTGGGACACCAACTTTCTCTACAATAAAAACAAGTACAAGCACTTTCTGAGCACATACTATGAGCCAGACCCTAGTCTGGGTGTTTTACATGTGGTATTTCTCATTCAATCTTCACAGTGGCCCCCTAATAATATTCATCAAATGCTTTTATGTGCCATGTATTCTTGTGCTAAGCGCTTCAAGTGAAGTGAATAATATCTCACTTGATCCCCACAACAGTCTTGAAACAGACACTATTATTTCCTTCATTTTAAGGATAGGGAAATGGAGATGCAGAGAGGCGAAGTGACTTCTCCAAAATCAAACGGCTGAACAGTGGCAGAGCCAGGACTCACATCCAGATTTGCCAGAATCCAGCCCGCATTCTTCATCACAGCACTTTGCTGTCTTCTCTTCCTCAGAGGAAACGCTCTGAGTTGGCACGCTTTGGGTCAACAAAATCCAGAGAAAGGAACTGTCTTTATCCTTCAAAGCCCTGGCTCAGTGTTTCTCAAAGCCTGTTCCCTGGATCACCTGCCTCGGAACATTCCTGTGAGCTTATAAGAAATGCACATTCCTGGACCCCTCCCCAAGGCTCTAATGCAGCAGGTCTGAGGTGGAACCTAGGGTGGTTTTTATGCATTTGGGAGATGTGTGAGTCACTGGACTGGCTCCACCAGCCCCTCCTCAGGAACCTCTACCCCAGTCCCATCCCCCTCCCAGGGCACCTCTCTCCTTGACCCCAGCAGTGCCCTCTACCACGCTCTAACATTCAACTGGGGCTTTAGTGATGCTCATGTCTTCATCAAAAACATGATCCAGTGTGTTTACTGGGCTACATCTCTTTACAAAGCACTTCCATTGTCCCACGTAATCCCGTCCTACACTGTGAGCATTTTGAGACGGGGACCCTCTCCTTGTGATCCCTCCCTCGTATCTGCACTCACTTAGCGTTTTACAAAGTGCTTTCCCAGCCAAGGTAACATCACGCTATTGTTTCAACCGAGACTCGGAGTGTCAGTCACTCGCCCACGGTGGCTAAGCTAGGAGACCGCAGGACTGGTACTTGAATCTAAATCTTCTAACTCCAAACCCCATACTCTTGTCTCCACATCAGCTTACACGTACAACCATCGGTGGAAGGGAAGTAAGCTTTGCCTCCCTATGTTATTCGGCTATAGTGGAAATTAAATGAGATAATGCCTTGAAGGGCCTGGCACAGTGAGCACTCCATAAATGGTGGGGAGAAGGAGAAACTGAGGCCAGGAGAGAGGAAATGTCTTCCCTCAGACCAGACACCACGTGGCAGACTGTAGGCACCGCGCTGGGTCAGTGTCAGACTCTCCTTATTAGGAGCCCACGCCCGCGAGCTCGCCATCTCGGCGACTCCCACCGGCCTCTCCCCCGCCCACCCCCTGCCCCGCGCGCAGTTTCACCAGGCGCCCCCGCGCGGGCAGCAGAGGAAGGGGACGGCCCTTTAAATTAGCCAGGGGCGTGGTCACGCCGCGGGGGCGGAGGCGGGGAGCTAGCGCGCTGTCGCGGGAAGATGACGTTCCCGGGCGTCCCGCACTTAGTTCCCAGGAACGACCATGTGGGTGTGCGGCGCGCTGTCCGGGGCGCGAGGCCGGGCCCCCGTGCGGCGGGGGCTGCTCCGCGCGTGCGGCCGCCGAGGGCCTGCGGCTGCCTCCTACTCCGCGTCTGCCGAGCCCTCCCGGGTGCGGGCTCTGGTCTACGGGGACCACGGGCACCCAACCAACGTCGTCGAGTAAGGGACGGCGCCGGAAGGAGGCAAGGGGACTGGGGTTCCTGGAGGGTTTTAAGACGGCTGGGGAGCAGGGGGACTGGGCAGGGCGGGGCAGGGTCCGAGGAAGAAGGTGGACAATAAGAATAGGACCGAAACCGATGCCCAGGGCACATTTGGTAGTTCAGAAAGTCCGTACTTCGAAGACGTTTGAAGACCCCAGAGGCACAGTTTTAACGGTAATAAGGGCTGACGTTTTTTGGTCGAGTCCTACTGTGTCAGGTAAAACCCGTGTAAATGGATGAGCTCATTTAAGCCGACCTTGGGGGTAGGTACTTGATTTAGCCCCACTTTGCAGATGTGAAAACTGAGGCATGAGAGAGGTCCCGTCACTTGCCGAAAGTCCCACAGCCAGCAAGTAGCAGAGTCTGAATTTGAATCCAGGTCTGACTGACTGATCTGCCTGAGTTCTTACCTTCTTTATTTTTTGGAGGGGGTTTTCAGAATACTTTTACATTTGGATCTTCACTTCTCGGTAAAGTCAAGTCAGAGATCGTTGTTTCCATTTTACAGAGGACAAGGGACTTGTCTGAAGTGCTGTAACTAATAAAGATTGGAACCGGGCTTCTGACTCCTGTTCTCATGCGATTTCCTCTCCACTGCGCTGTATATGTGCCTTTAACTGGTTAGAAAGTGCTCCTGTTTTGAAGCCAACACAGACCTAAAGACAAATACAGCCTCGGCCTCCTAGTAGCAGTTTGATCTTGGAGAATTCACTCAGCCCTTCTGAGTCCTCGTTACTTTTATAATTATGTCCTCTTAAAATTCTGTTCGATTTTAATCTATGATTTTTCCCTGTGGCTGATAAAAACAGTATGTGAATTGGCAACCATTAGAAATCTGCACATAAGTAACCATAGGCAACCTCGTTTTATTTAGCACTTCGCCTTATTGAGCTTTACAGATGTTGGGTTTCTTACCAGTTGAAGGCAAGTCCCTATACCAGCAAAGATTACGACTCGCTTTATTGCTATACTTCCAATACTGAGGTGGTCTGGACATGAACCCACAATATCTCCGAGGTCTGCCTGGATAGCCAGCCATTCCTAAGGGCTAGTGGAGTCACTATAGTGGAGCTAAAATAAAAGCGCTGATCTGGAACTCAGAAGACCTGGGGTCAAATCTTTGTCCTTGTCATATCTGTGTGTGTGTGTTTGACAAGCTACTGAGATTCTCTGGACCTTGGTTTCATCACCTTTACAATTGAGACAATACAGCCATCGCTCATAGTGCTAATCAGCTGAGATCAATTTAATGCTGTCCACCAAAAAGTCCCTGCATACTCCCCTGCAGTCCTTTATTTACAACTCTTCGATTCCCAGCAGGTGGTTTGATTGTTTTCCAGAGGATAGGCAAATGGAATTAATTTCATGATTAAAATATAGGCTCGAGTGCCCACTTCGATAGCACATATATTAAATTGGAACAATACAGAGATTAGCATGGTCCCTGCACAAGGATGGCACACAAATTCATGAAGCAGTCTATATTTTTACTTAAAAAAAAAAAAAAAAAGACAAGCAGGATGTTTGGTCAGCCCGAAGGAATAAAATTCTGATAAATTCAAGGTTATATATTCAGTTTAGCCACATCCACCATTTGAATATTGAGACCAAAAGAATTTTGAGAAGACTCATCAGTCAATAAACGCCAACTTGTATGTTGCTCATAAGTAATAAATCAGCAATAAACCCCAAATTCTATGCTGATCATAAGTCATAAATCACCGTGAGGACTGCTGTAATGAGCTGGTACAGCTCTGATGAGCACTCCTTTCCAGGAATGCACCCCAAACAGGAACCGTGTAATGCCTCTCTCGCTGGCTTGTGATTTATGTGTCTGGTGCAGGGCCTGGCACCAAACAGGTGCTCCAAAAATGCTACTAAAACTATCTGATTTCAGTAAGAAGTGCACCTTTTATTGAGTTCTGTGGTGAGGAGGAAGGCATCTCCGATGTTTGGGGACCATGAGGAAAGGCCTGGGGAGTTAAATGCAGTTGCCTCCTGATTGATGACCTCCGCTTGGAGGGCCAGGGAAGCTGGAACAGACTGGTTGCAGATGCCATTTAGGAAAAAAAGACAGCTGTCTTATTTCCTTGTGTGGAGCCCTAGTAATTTCCCAGAAGTTCAAAACATGGTACTTCCATGAAGCATTGCATTCAATCTTGGCTTCACATCTCAGTCACCTATGGCACTTTTTGAAACTACATATTCCCAGGTGCCACCCCTGAAGTACATAGTAAGTCTAGGATGGCCCTGAAATCTGTGTTTTGTAAAGCTCTCCAAGTGACTGATGCCCAGACCACGGTTGAAAACCATTTCCCTGTGGATGTGGACTGTCAGGCAGGCAGTAATTCTGCCTCTGCCCCAAAACGGCAGCATTCCCTTCTGACCCAGATTCAGGTGACTTGACTTGTTCGTGTGTGGACAGAGGCCAGAGACTGGGATTCTCTTCTTTGTAGTCATGTCTTAGGCGGTTTAGAGTAACCACAGTGTCACAAAAAGAATCAGGTGTCCTTTAAACATCCTGGTAACTGGGTATGTGGGTCAGGTTACACCAGGTAGGGTCCTGGATCTACCCAGAGTCCAAGCAGAGCCTTCCCCAAACTGGTAAGGTTTGCCACACAGGCAGTGTGGGCTGGGAGCAGCAGGGAGGAAACGAGGAGCAGTCTGCTCGGGTCTGAGGGGTTGTGGAACTTCTCAAAACGAGGCTCCAGGAATTGCCCGTTCTCATGTCATCATTCTGAATGTTCCTCTCTTCTGTCCTATTGGCCCCCAAACGTTGCAGCTGTTCTCCCTCTGCTAAGCCTTTTTCCCTGGTCTCTTAGAGTTTCTTTTTCCTCCGAAATGGACTCCTCTATATTCTAGTCCCTTTTTCATTTAAAGAATTGAACTGACCTAAATGAGGTAAGAATGTGCAGGCGAAAATGACAACATGGGAGAGTGACAAACATTCTAGGAATTTCAAAAGTCCCCATGGCCTTTACCCCTTGTGCGGAGTTCTGGATCCTCTGTCAGATGTTCCCAGATTCTTCAATGTCCTTATCTTTCCTTTCGTTCCTGAAAGTCCCCTTTCCGAATTTTGCATTTTCTCGGTCTTATGGTAAAAGCAGCTTTCATCATGTATGCCTGCTCTGTGGCAGGCATTGGGCTAAGTTCTCCACATGTATTTTTGGATTTAAACCTCACATTTTGGTCGTTGTTATACTCGTTTTACAGACCAGGGAACTGAGGCTCGAGAACCTTAAAAGTCACTAGTCCAAGATCATACAACTATGTTGTTCCTTTATGAGCAGTCCCTGATGTAGACATAGTCCTGAAAAAACAATGACCACCATCCAAAATGTTTTTGGTGAATGAGATGGA